>NC_052512.1:24685429-24855909 GCF_014356525.2 Nilaparvata lugens
TTACAGAAAGGGAAGTAGTAGACTAAATAAATAATATAAATTTATCAAAGACACCTGGCTGGGATGAATTTCCACCTTTCTTGCTTAAAACTTGTGTAATGTCTCTAGCAAAGACAATGGTGCTTTTGATAAATTCCTCATTTAGAAATGGTGTGTTCCCGGAATTTCTGAAATATTCAACTGTGATCCCTATATTAAAAACAGGAGAACCAGGTAATCTGAATAATTATTGGCCTATTGCAATCTTGACAGCTTTTTCCAAGATTTATGAGATGGCGATGGCTTCCAGATTGATTAGATATATGGACACGAATAATCTACTCCATGCAGATCAATTTGGGTTCCGTAAGGGCAGAAACACAACCGGGGCTATATATGAGTTCATTTCATTTCTTTCATTGGATTGCAGTGGGCCGCAGGCATCTACTGTGATCTGTCGAAGGCCTTCGACTGTGGATAGAATATCTAGATTTATAGAATATAAATTTATATATTTATAAAAAACAAAATTCCTTGCTGGAAATAGTTCATTCAAAACAGGAGAGTTACCCTAAGCCAAATTTTTTAAAAATATAGCATTCTTTCTGTAAATGTTCTTTTCAGATATGATATCTTATAATAATTATTTTTCTAATAACTATAAAACGTCAAGTAGAATTTTGCATGAGCGAAGACAAGGTGCTGCATATAAGAGTTTAATGTGCCCGAATAAAATAATTATCATGGTAAATGTGAACTTAGTTATCTTGTACCAACTATTTTCAATGAATTGACAGATGATTTAATTGGTTTGGATAGAATTTCAATTGTTAAAAATACGATAAAACACTTTCTGTTAAATAATTTGAGTGAATTAGAATCTTCATGAATTCTTTCTTTTTTTCTTGTGTATCATTATTTGTGATGAGCAACAACTTAAATCCCGTGTTTCCTTGTACTATTGCTAAGTAATAGATCTAGTGGCCACTAGATTTTAAGGCGGGCAGTTGAATTTATCTAAAAAAGAAGTCGTTACATGAGACTTAATAATACAAATTTTCTTGTGACAACTTGTTTGTCGAGACAAATATTCCCATTGATATTGACCCAATCGCTTAGAACAAATAATAAGCTGCATATTCGATACAAGTGTTCTGGTCTCTGTGAGCATTTCAAACTAGCAGTATATCATCTTGTAAGGTTAAGTTCTGGCTCACCACGGTATCCTTGAATCTATCATCCCAACTGGCTATTCGAGCAAATAAATGCCAAGGAGGCCCTGAGGAGTCAATCATTGGATTCCTATAATTTTATAAGAACAACCCTTACAGTGTATTTTTCATTTTTGTTAGTTATATTTTCTGTAATAAACTCCCTTCTTCTGGGGGTACCAGACAAAGGAAGAGAAAAAAAATCCTGTTTGAGGTTTTGCTGCCCACCCTTCCCTGGGATCTGACCCCCAAGGAAGGGTGATATTATTATTATATTATTATTATTATTCAATTATTTCATCACTTACAAAGTGCATTCTCTATTGTGACCTAAGTCGGCTATTGACAAGACTTTGGTACATCTCTATTCTGTCAAAAAAAGGATCTAATCATTTATACCGTGCTGAGTACAACCGCCTTTTGAATTCCTGTTTTGCACTCCCTGAGACACCAAGGCGACTGAGGCTCGCTGAAATCTTCTGCCTGATCACTCCAACAGTAGAGATAATTATAAGGACAGTTGTAACTTCTTCCTGCTTCCAGACATCCCTGATTTCAGCAGCCAGGGGAGATACTTGGATATTTTCTCATTGTATATTGTTCCAAGTTGTGGCAACATGGTATGCCAACATTAATCAGAATAGTCTCCCTGGCTGTCTTGTCCATGAGGATAATGTCTGACCGGTTGTGCACAACTGTCCTGTCAGTCAGCACAGAGCGATCCCAATACATCTGTATGTATCATTCTCAAGTACAGAAAGTGGCTTGTATAGAATTGAGGCAGTTTTTGATCCACTAGACCAAACTTCAGGCAAGATCCTGGTGTAGGATCTCAGCAACAGAGTTGTGGCGCCTCTGAATAGTCTGAAGCTGCCATCAACTGACAAACTGACATAATTGTTGCAATGTTTCGGGAGCCATACCACATCTTCTACATAAGTCACCATTATAGGCAGCTTCAATATATATGCTTCTTGTAGTTCTTTTATTAATTATTATTATTATCATTATTATTATTATTATTATCATTATTATTATTATTATAGCATTATCAGCATTATTGCCATATATTTTTGAAAAAAATTTTGAAAAATATATTGCCGAGAGGATGAATTTATTCCTGCATAAGCATAATATCATCAATGATTTTCAATATGGTTTTATGAAAGGGTTAGGTACAAATAAATTGTTGTCAGATTTTTCTAATCATTTATATGGTAACTTGAAGGATATGTGTTCATAACCTTTGTCTTTTTATAGATTTTCAAAAGCATTCGACACTATAGATCATAAAATTTTATTACAAAAGCTATCTAGTTTTTGGTATAAGAGGACCTGTACTCAGGTTATTTGAAAGTTATCTGGAGAATAAAAATTTTTGTTAAAATTGGGAACTATTTAATCAAGAGAGGACTTCAAATGTGGGAGTGCCTCAAGGATCAGTCCTGAGACCTTTGCTGTCTTTACACAAATGACTTACCTAGATATTTGATTCACTGTAAGATTTTTATGTTTGCAGATGATATTTTGTTGATTTCCTCTCATAAATCGTTAGATGTGGCCGGAACCCGATAACAACATGATACCAATACTCTAGGTGGTCTAATAATAATTGTCTAAATATAAATGTTACCAAAGCCAAGGTGCTACATATAACCTCATCCTTCATGAAAAAAATCAGGGAACCCAAAATTAAACATCATTGCTGTGAATGTTTCCAACTGCAGGAGCAAGATATTTTCATATGTACAAGAGATTGTCAGTTTATATCCAATTGAATAAATTATAAGTATTTAGGAGTAACAGTTGACAGTCAATTTCGTTGGGATATCCATATAAAAAATGTTTGTAACAGACTCAAACAGGTATTGGCCAAAATGTATTATATTGAAGATTTAATACCCAATAAAGTGAAGAGGATGATGTATATAGCCTTGAGAGAGTCTGTTATGAGATATGGATTGCAAGGTTGGGGATTTGCTAGCAATGATTATCTTAGGAGAATATCTTCGGTACAGAGGAAGATTTTACGCTTGGTCAGCAATTTTCAGGGAAATATTTCATATTATGGGAACCTTTTGAATAGATGCAAGGTTTTGAATATAAAAGGTATATTTCTGTTTACTTTGATTTTAGAAAATTACTTCTGCAAAAAAATTTAGTTATGAAAGTTAATCGATATGATTTAAGGAATGAGAGGTATGTTGTACCATTTACTTCGAATAATTTAGCCAGAAACACTTTAATCTACATTGTACCAAGAACTTTCAATGATTTGTCCGATAATTGTGCTGAGTTTGTTAATATGCACCTGTTGAAAAGAAATTTGAAGATCTGGTTGAATAATTACATTTTAGATGTAACATAATGTAACTCATTATTAATGTATTGTATTATTGTAATTCATTCTGTTCTATTTTTGTATGTAAGTTCAGGTTGACTATATATCATAACACTCTTTAGATTTTTTTGAGAGCTGAGCCACAATTATTAATTAATATGATGAATTTTAACTGTAAAGTAAATTCTGTAAGTAAATTTTACAGTGTAATAAACTGATAGGTAAATTTAACTGTTACTAAGTAAAAATAAATTTAACTGATATATGTATACTCAATTACTTATATTTGAATTTACATGTTTTGTATAATAGTACCTTGTCAAGCAGCCTCTTTGAGGTTCACTTAAGGCAGCTTATTTATTCAATGAACGTTTTTTCTATTCTATTCTTTATTATTATTATTATTATTATTATTATTATTATTATCCATAAATCAGCTGTCGAGTGTGATTGCATGCAATTAATATCCCAATGTAATTTGGTAAAAAATCAGCTGTCGTGTGAACTATTAATTGCAAGCGATGAGGCATGCAATATTGATAGCTCAAAGTAGCTTATTATTTTCTCCCGACTTCTCTCTGCTTTCAACTTGGTAAGCTTTTAATGATTTTTCAGCAACAATTTTTTAGTACTCTAATGATAATAATTATAATCAATATTGATAATTATTGTCGATACAACATTTCAAACAACCATTAGTTGTTTACACACTGATATCATCTCGCCGACACGTTAGGACAGGACAGGACTTTCACTCTAATGTGAATTAGTTAGTGGTTTTCAACTTCGCGAGGTCTACTGTTCACAGAACTACTAGTTTAAACGTGAACTACGACTGCGCCCCGGAAAAGCCAAATTTCTGACTCCAGCTGTTTAAAGTCTAGAACTCAGTTAAATTTCGAGCTCGGAAACCGGCCCTAAGAGGAGGTATACTTTATTATAGGTAGGCCAACTGGTGTACCCTACTTTTCAAGAGAAACTGAGAACTTTTAAATGATTGAGAATACATTATAATATATTAATTAATTTATAAAATATTAGTTTTATTGACAATAAATATGATTGATAAACTATATGGCTCGGCCACACAGGGATCGATCTGCCATTATAATTATAATGTGAGGTCCACATTAAAATGGCAATGGAGAAAGACAGGAGAGCAGTATTGTCGATTCTCTGCCTTGCCACTGCTTTTTATACAATATTTTAATGCTCTTCCTTGCTTAGTGTGATCAATATTATAATTCAATCGTCAAGATAATATACGTAATGAATAATAGATATAAATACATATTTTCTAATCAATTATAATTGTACATTGTTGAGTAACGATTTGGCAACTTTGCGATGCTAGAAAAGCATAATGCTGTTTTCTTTGTTGAACGGTATACAAGGATAGTAACACCATTTTAATCAAATACTGCCATAAAACTTGAACCTCTTATATTCAAATCGCATTTTAGAATTTAGGTAGTATAGAATCGTAGATATCGCTTTCTGTGTGGCCTGGTCCTTGAATAGAAAATACTGAAATTCAATTAAAAATCACATGGACCCGATTTCAATACTATGTCAAAATATTTTCCAAATATATGGATATAGTCCAAATCCTTTGAGAATTATTTGCCAATTCGCTTCCAAGGAGGAAATTCCTTTTTTTCCTGTGGTTGCAGATGAAAAACTTGTGCTGAAGAGGTGATCAGGATAAAGAATGGGAGGGGGTACGAAAAACACAAACGAAGTGAGTAAAAAGAAGTGGAGATTCGGATCCACCTGAATTTGGTATTCCTCAATCCATGAGCCACATCAACTAAATTCAAGTTATGAAGTCTTGTGTGCAAAATTATCTAACTCGATTTGTAATGGGCCAATTTAATAGAAACTAGATTCTATCATCGTAAACCGCACGAAAATAGTCCAATGGAAATTGGAATGGCTGAGTAATTCCTCACCACAGCACACCCATACACATTGCCCTGAATATTCCTTATAAAAGGAGAATTTGAGGATAAGAGTGATTGGGGATCCTATTCGAATGGAAATAACTACTTTTCTGTCAAAATTTTGGTCTGCCATCTTGGAACCGCCATTTACAATCAAACTTCATTATTCTTAACTATCAAGAACTCGTGCTTCGCAAGGACCTATTTTAAAACAAAATGAAAACTTGACGTGATGAAATTTTGAAGAATTGAGAATAGGCCTATAACCATCCTTGGTTAATTAAGAATCTATAAGCAAAATTCAAGTTAATAGTCCAGTAGTTCAGATGCGTCAAAATAATTTTCCTATCCCGTACGTGCATAAGCCAGCTCTTTACTTTATATAATTATATAGATATAGTTAACGACTGCAAGAGATAGGACTGTGGACAGAATAGTGGTGAAACTATGATAGCGCCAGAAGTGTCTCAAACACAATAGTAGGTACTACATGAACTTTTGAAAGTGATCTGAAAAAAATGTTAAAAACAAACAGAACTGATCCTTATCATTTACTTCATTTAGAGAGGTTTGTTTGAGCCGAATGGAAATCTATTTATAAAAAAATGAATGTCTGTGTTTGTAGTGTTTGTTGGATCCTGTAGACTTGAAAACTACTCGACATAACGGCATGAAACTTGGGAATATGTTGTGTGAATATGGGGATGGTTTCTGATCAGAAATTTTAATAGGGGGGCTAATAATAATTATTTATTAATCATTTTACAGACATATGTTTCGAAATTTCGGCGAGCGGCTACTGAAGAACGAAAAGATGATCATGATTCAAGATCATATTGTGATAATAGATTCAGCAACTAAAGTTACTAGCTGTAATAAACATATCACCCTGCTGTGATAAATTATGTGTACTGGTATTAAAACGGTAGTTTGGAGTGGAAGGAGTTGATTGGTACCAGCTGCCACAGCTGTTGATAATGGTTCCTTAGAAGAACTATACAAATAATTATCACTCCCCTATCATTAAGAAACTGGAAAATGTTGAAAAAAATTATTCACCTAATGAAAGAGTAGATAGTATAGATATATATATATATATATAGATATATATATATATATATCTATAATATATATATATAATATATATATGCAGAGTATATATTGTATAGTATCATATTGCATTCATTAATTATGAAGAATGAAAGAATAATTACAATTTTAGAATTAGCTTAGCTTATATTCATCCTAAAATGGAAAGAATATGGAATTCTGTGTGATTCATCGTACATCGCATATTTCCTGGACCATATATCGCCAATCTACAGCTATGAAAACATTGAATATTTTTCTTTGAAACAGTGATATAACCTTTTTTTTTAATTGAAAACTTAATGATAGATATTACTACCAATTGATGAGAAGAAAATATGTTTTCGGAATAATGAATGCTGCATGACTAAGCACATAGGAAGTCCGTATTGATGTGTAAATGAAAATGTTGATTGTCAGATAAATTTCAGATTCACAAAATAAAGTAAAGTGTGGCATGAGATACATGGCGGTACGAAGTTCGCCGGGTGAGCTAGTTAGGCTTTAAGCTTTATTATTATTATTATATTAGTCGTAGAGCTCCGAGTGGAAGACGCTGAGTAAAATCATGATCATCGATTTGGCGGTTTCTTGTTCGCCCACCAGCTTTTCATTCTCTGAGAAAATGCAGCTTTTCTTTCTTCACTCCATCTTGTGCCAACTCGTGGTGCTTTTATCTCTGGAATAATTTCCCATTTGTTCACTTTTGTTTGAAATTATGTCCATTTTTTAATTTCATCATCAGTAATTCCTGCAAAAACTAGATCTTTCTAACATTCCTAATCCATTTTCCTCCATAGGCAAGCGAAGCTACATATTTACTATTTTTCGTGATTCTATGGTCAGGAGCCTCATGATATGACCATAGAATTTAGACGTCTTTCTCTCATGTCTGTTACAATATTTGAATGTTGCTCAACTGTGCTATTTTACTGTAATCTATAACCATTCTTAGTATATCTCGGGTAGAATTTTCTAATTATTTTCCTTCTTCTTTTTCAAATTTTCTAGATCAGCTTTCCTGTTGAGATTTAGGGTCTCACTGACATATAGCATTGATGGCTTTATTACTGTATTATAATGTCTAATTTAGTGTGAAGGACAAGCATTTTTTGTTGTAAATGGATTGCACCAGCGGCCTAGGGCTGGTGCAATCCATTTACAACAAAAAATGCTTGTCTCTTCACACTAAAATTAGACATTATAATACAGTAATAAAGCCATCAATGCTATATATCAGTGAGACCCTAAATCTCAACATTGTTACGAATGATAAATTGATAGGAGCTTATAAATATTTTCCAATTCAAATGAAATAACTTCTGAAAAAAATAATGATTGGATAAATACCAATATGAATTATTGTTGACCAAGAACTCAGTACATCGACAATTCATTCAACTAATTCTTTATTGAAAAAAATATAATCATTTTCTCTATTGATAATCAATTCCATCAACTAACTGAAAAAAGTACTTCAATTTCCATGAATTTATTAATAGAGTTATATGAATCTAAAGTGTAGGTCATATCTAAATTCACAAGAGTTCGATCTTGTAGGTAAGATAGATGTTATTCAATGCAGAAATCATTGTTATTTTACTAAAAGATAGGATAAAATGAATAGGTTCTCTTTCAGGGGGAGTTTTGACAACCCACAAAACTCATTTTCATTTGAAGAAATAATATCAAAAGGTGCATAGGATCTACTTTTTTGTTAAGCTTGCCAAAATACCCCTCATTTCAATATTAAATTTTCGACTGACTGTACAGGAGTCAATCATTTATCAAGGCTTGAATAATTTTGAAATTTTAATTAATAAAAATGGTAGAGAATAATTATCATGGATATCAACACCTTTATTTAAAAGACATATTAACTGCATGCGTTTTCATATTGCCGATGCAGCATTGATAAAGCTGTAGACGTTTATTTAGCAGTCTCAAAAAACTGTTCTAGCTGAGAAATTAATGTAATTAATGTAATTTTTCTTCTTGTTCTTCTTCCCTATATTCTTTATGATTCCTATATTCCTATCTTCTTATTATTGAGAAATAATAATACATGCCACGTGTAGGCTTATACATTGCAATCAGGAAAAACGAAGTTCACAAACTATGGTTTTCCTAAACATATGTTTTTGAGATAATTTCTTTGAGTGCAGATGTTTACATTCCACCATTATAATTATACAGAGTTTGTGGAAATCAACCATATTTATGATTTACCAAAACAATTCTATCATTATATTCAATTCAATTCAGTTTATTTCCAAAAACAATACACGAATAAGAAATACAATATACAACATATTTTGGAATCCCCCTACTAGACTATCCATCTGTGTGTAGGGGGGGAGTTCCACTTTATACATAATAAGCTTAATCTGCTCATAGAAGTAAATAATAGAGAATACACTTATATTATGGATGTATTATATTAATATTCTGATTACAAAATAGATAATATATGTGCTGATGTATATTTAAGAATGAGTATGTAGGAATATGTATGTAGGAATAAGTATACTTAATACCTTGATTGATAAAAGAATAAATAAAGAAGAAATAACAATATTTTTTTGAAGACCGCAGTGGCAGGGATTCCAGAAATTCTCAGAAGAGAGAATGAAAAAAAGCATAAACCAGAAAGGCAAAACAGTCAAATCGGTTATATCAATGATAAAATAAATACCAATCAATTGTCTGGAAACCTTGAAGTCGTGTTGGTCACCAAGCATAACGAGATTGGAGTAGTTCTTCTGAAGCTTCCCAACCAATCTGGTACAGCCACCTGTCCACCCTCTTCCTAAACACTACCAAACTAAATGCCTCTGCTTCCCTAATCACCCCTGGCACATTTCTGTACAAGACATGGGCCAGGTATGAAGGATTTGTCAATTCAGAGCCGTGAGTCAGCTGAGGTATCTCAAAGCTGTAATTGGATCTGTGGCGAGTTGAGTAGCTATGGTTAACTGTTTCTCCCAGAAGTTCAGTTTTGTATTTTTTATGTGGATCAACAAGGATTTAATAAAAAGTTGTCTAACATTCAGTACGGGAAATTCGATAAACAATTGTCTTGTTGGGTATCTAAAGTCTCTCTTTAAAATTGTTTTTATAATTGATCTTTGGGTGACTGCGAGAGGCTCAATGACTGAGGAGGAAGCCCCTCCCCAAGCTAGAATTCCATATAGTATATAGATTGGACATAGGCAAAGTAAACTACTTTGCACTGATCCACACTCAGAACATTACTAAGCTCTGAAAATGCGTGAAGCAGCTTTCTGAGCCTATTCTTAGCACACTGGACATGTTGTACCCAACTCATCTTGGAATCCAAGACAACGCCCAGGTATTTGTAATGATCAACGCGCTCAATCATACTACAATTACATCCAGCAGACCTGGGATTATTACAAGAATGCATCGTTAGTATTAGAGAGCCTGGATCAGCTTGATTTCTTGTAACTATTGGCATAAACTTCGTTTTTTCCACATTTACTGTAAGGCTATTGTGATCAAACCAGTTCTTTATTTTTGACAAATCAATTGAAGCACTCATGTAGGCCTCCTCCCAAGTGCTCCCAGTAGACACTAGTGCTGTGTCATCAGCAACAGATACAACTCACCTTCAACTACTAATTTTGACAGATTGTTGATATAGATTAGGAATAGCAGTGGCCCAAGGGTGCTTCCCTGGACTACCCATACTCAACATTCTCTTTATCACTATTTTCACCATTTATGCAAACTGATTGCTGTCGATTGTGAAAGTAACTCTTAAACCATCGGAGAGAGATATTTTTTATCCCCAATGATTCAAGTTTTTTTATTAAAATTCTCCTGTCAACTGTATCAAAGGCTTTTGCCAAGTCCAAAAAGGTTATCAGTACTTTTCTTCTTGATTTAATACTACTTGAGATAGCCCTAGACATATTGAAAAGAGTATCAGATGTATTTTTGGACTTTTGAAAACCATACTGTGAGTTGGAGATGAGATTGTACTCGTTTAAATACTTAGTCAGTTGTATTTTTATACACTTTTCGATTATTTTAGATAATGTTGCCAACAAAGAAATAGGTCTGTAATTGGAGAATATGCCTTTGGGGCCTGATTTATAAATAGGTATTACTCTGGCTGTTTTGAGAGCGCAAGGAAAGTGTCCAACCAGAATGCTTAAATTGACTATATGTAGGATAGGATGTATTAATATGTCAATATTGTTTTTAATCACTCTAGTAGGGATTCCATCACAACCTGGAGCTGATCGCCCTTTCAAACTCTTCACTACCTCCTCCAATTCCTGCCTTGAGACCGGTTGCAGTTGAAATTCAGAGTCCGCAGCATGTTCATCATCTCTCACTACTGGTGCATCCTGGGTTATTATAGAATTTGCTAGGTTTGTCCCAACTTTGGCAAAATATTGATTAAATTGGTTGGCAATTTCTTTAGTTTTTTGAGAGTCGATGACTTCACCAGGGCGGGAGAATGCACTAACGGGGAATGATTTACTATTATCTATACGACCTGAGATTTCGTTTATAACCGACCAAAATTTTCTAGGGTTACCAGTCGCTTCTTCAACTTTGTTTTTGTAATAGTTATACTTGGCTCGCTTGATTGCTGAATGTAGCATATTTCTATATTGAGTAAACTCATTTCTAAGGAGATAGTTAAATGGTTGTCTATTGAGTTTTTTTCTGAGTTTATCACGATGTCGAATAGAATTTACTAGTCCAGCAGTTATCCATGGTTTGAGTTGAGTATTTCTAGATGAAACTTTTACTTCATGTGATTTTTCGGCAATTATGTTTTGTACCGATTCAATGAAAATATCTGTTGCATTGTCAACGTTGTTTTGTTCAATGACTCTATTCCAATTGTGACTAGAAAGTGTGTTCCTCACCTTTTTCCAGTCTGTTTTAATAATGACTCTATCTGTATTAGGCGGCTTATGAGTTTTTGTCGATAATATATTCAAGCAAATAGCATAGTGATCGGTAACCGAGGACTGCAGAATAACAGAAGATGCATTGAAGAAACGCGGAAGCTTGACAAAAAAGTGGTCAATACAGGTTCCGCTGGCCGGCCGTGTAACCTTGTCAATACAGGGCACAAATCCTGCGTCACTCAAAATATCGATATAATGCTCCTCAACAGAGCCAGGGGCAACATTCAACGTATCGCAATTGAAATCACCTGCCAGAATTCGGACGACACCTGGCGATTGTTCATTGCAATATACGTTTAACGCGTTTATGAATGTAGTTAGATTAGTGCTGGGGCTGCGGTAGACAGCTAGAATTTCGCATGCCGCCCCCGCCCAGGTAAAGGTGAGAGAGAGACAGGTGGCCAGACCGCCCAGTACCAGTTCATTGCAAGTGACTGGAAGTCCTTCATCGATGTAGACCACCAACCCATCGCTCTGGTTCAGATTATTGAATGATCTAAAAGAATGGTAACCTGAAATGTTAATTGGATGGCTGTCGTCGTTAAGCCATGCCTCAGTTAATATTATGCAGTTAAACTTATGCCCTAATCCCTGTAATACTGTTGAAAATTCGTCAAAGTTACGTCTATAACTACGTATGTTCTGATGAATGACCGAGAAGCCCATGCCACTGCCGTTTCCCATAGAATCTCTATTACTAAATTTACCATGAAAGTCAAATATATCAGCACACTCTGTGCATCTTATTAGAGATACATCAAGTTCATCAAACGATTCTCTTATCATCCACCTTCTAGTGCCTTATGATCGGCATCCCAACGTGACAGCCGTTATTTATAGTAATTATTATAGTAAAATGTAACTATTTCGTTTCACTAATTTAACATGTTAAAGCAGGAGAGGAAGAAAAGCGTTACTACTATTTTTATGTTTTTCTTTTAGATGACAATAACCCATAGATGAAAAGAAAATTATGTTGAACAAAATAGAGTGAAGGCTTGAATAGGTCAGCGGTCTGATAAAATAAAGCCCAAGCACAGATTGCAAACTTGACTCTGAAGCAATTTCAAGGTGCAATGCAAGATGCATTGCACAACAGAGACTAAGTTCGACTATGTTATTAGTTTTAAAATATCAAAATTAAAATTTTTAGTTTAGGCATTAGTTTTGAAGTGTAAATTGGACTTTTTGAAGTGAAAAGTGGAATCTAACCTCCTTTTTGGAGACTTTTATTTGTAAAAAATTTGGGAGAAGACAGTTTTGGGCTATGCCTGTTGTCTTTTCCCAATCATATTTTAATTATGATTGTGATTGTGAATAAAATAATTAAAATAAAATGTTTACCTATTCATAACAACGTAAACAATCATAATTTCAGCTATGACCTATGTTAAGATAAACAAATTTACGATGCATAAGTTTAAGACAAGTTTGGTATTATATATGTGTGGCATAGAAAAAAAAATATGTATAGCCTATCAGAAACTAATGGCATTACGATATTATTCATGGTTATTAATTCATCCATTTGTGGAATTTGAACCTACAATATTGGTGAAACACAGTAAGCTTAGTAATCTTAATTGAGCTGTGGTAGCACCAGTGAGGATAGAAAGAGAGAGCTACTCTCTGGGTAGCACCAGTAAGTGCTTACATTGCTATTCATTCATTCACACAATGATATGATATTTACATCCTAACTAAGCGTTTTATAATCAAGTCACCAACTATATAACAGCAGTGTGAGAGCGTTCAACTGCAGGCTACATATGAACATATACACATATATATATATATATATATATATAATATATATATATATATATATATATATATCTATATATATATAAATACATACCTATAAGCTGCATATGCTGTATTTGTATTATTGAAGCTAAATTGCCTACTGGGCTCAGAATTACTTTGAGTAATTCTACTGTAGGAACGTGGGAAACTATTCATGAGAGATTGATATAAATATTGTATCTGTCTGCCATAGATAGTTGGCGCTACACTTCTTGATGATAGTATAAAGAGGAATATCGACAATAATGCAATTACTATGACCTAGAATTGTGTGAACATTGGAAAATTGAAGGTCCCTTATAAGATCATAATATCGTATATTTTAGTAAATTCAAGTTCGGAAAAACAAACCACGTCTGGTTCCGTATCTTCTCCAATCTACGATTCTCAGATTGCCGCTATTTAGTAGTCGCAACAACTAAGTAGAAACAACTCTCTTCATTCAAAAGTAGCTTTTCTATATCAATGTACTTATAGTGTAGCCTAATAACTGGGTGATTCACTTCTATTTTGTTATAAAAAATGTCATAGAGTTGAAGATATAAGATGATTATAGATATTAGAATATTATATATATTATATATATATATATATATATATATACATATATTATATATATAATAATTAGACTATCAGATAAAACCTAGATATTTGAGTTCATAACTTGAAGGATGAAAAAAAAAACAAATAGAGTCCTTATCTTAGGTGAGAGTTTAACATAATCCAAAGTCCAGTCCCAGTTTAATTGTATAGAAATTATAATGTTGTACTCATCCTCAGCCCGAGGCGTCGACGCTGACGTTGACCGACTCATCTGTCGTGAAGTTCTCCATCTGCTGAATAGTTTTGATCAGCGTGATTGGTGCTCCGGACTCTGCAGACTTCTTGACGTATATTCTGCAATCCCTTGTCCATGCAGCTGCAAGTTTTTTCTCGCGGACGAGACGTTTCGCGTTTCCCGGATGAATTTGTTGGTTGGGGAAAGATGCTCGTTGACGTACACAGAGGTTGGGGGCCAGTTGATGGATAGCGAAGCAGCTGTCAGTTTCTTGCGATTGGCCCGTGCAGCTCCTATCCACGAAGACTTGTAGTCTCTAGATATGAACTTGACAATTATAGGTGGATTGGGACGTTCGTTAGTCACGCCTAAGCGGTGCACGGTTGAAATAAAGTTTATGTGTAGTTGACATCAATAACGGCAGCGATTCTGTCCAACAAACCTATAAATCTTCACCTCGGTTGTACGGAACACCTGTAATTTCTATGTTGTCTTTTCTGCTAAACTGTTCCATATCTTTGATTTTGTCATCAAGAAGATGAACAGTCTTTTTCAGCTTGTCATTTTCTTCCCTAATTTTCAAAAACTGCGACTTATGTGTTCATTATCAGATGCAAGCAGTGCGAGAGTGTCCTGCATTTTGGTGATAGCGCTATTGACACCTACTAGTTCATTCTTAATGTCAGTTACATTAGTGGCCACTCCACCAATCTGCTTTTCCATGTTTGTCCGCATACTGGCTATGGACGCAAGGATTGCGTCTTTAGATTGTGATAACGGCGAATCACTGTGGCTGGAATCAGACGAGTCTTCACCCAAACAAGAGTTGCATTTCCACGTATCCTTATCGAGTTTCGTGAAGTCAACTTTAACACATTTTATATGGAAAGTTGATTTACAGGTTGAGCACGTAAGCCTATCTTTTTGATGTTTGATTTTGTTTGCACACTTGGAACAAGACCCCATCGTAGAAGTTGTTTGTATATTCTGATAGTCACTGACCACTATACACGCTTAATAATAATAAAAAATAGATCACGATTCAACTTTTAGTATAAACACTCGTTATATGAGTACATGATAACGTATTACAACGACCGGCACGCCAGGCTGGAGACCTAGGCTAGAGCGAACCGATAACGATGTTCACTCATCGGCGTCTCGACTAGAACTGAATTATTACTATAATATGTATTAATAGTATTAATTACTATTAATATTAATTAATACTATGAATTATTACTATTACTAGAACTATATTAATAATAATAATCAATTATCAAAACAATACTATTATTTTTTTAATAATATATAGTAACATATTTATCAATTATCAGAACGATATTATTGAGGCTAAGTGGAATTGGGTAGAAAGCAATAATAGAACAGGATTGATGTTCTTTTTTGAATTTCTATCATATTATTTTGTTATTTCCAATGATTACAACATATGTTACAATATCACATGTCAGTAAATAAATTATCACATTTCCATATGGCACTCACCTTACCATGTTCATAACCTTACTTAATAGGATCCTTTTTCATCCTTTGAAACCCTTAGAGGCAAAATATCTCAAAATCCGTTCTTAGTGCGCATCTAGCATGTTCAAAGTTTCAAGTCTGTAGGACAATTAGTTTGAGCTGTAGTGTGATTTTACATCAAAATTTTCGAAAAATGCCCTCTCCTGGACCCCCCTGTGCTCCTGATCGAAATTTTTCTGCATAGATCTAATTTTTTTTCGTAGCTGAACAAAAAAGTTCCTCATGACTTTGCTGTGCAATGAGCGGTTAAAAAGTACAAAATTTTGGGGGGGCCCCAGCTCCCTCAGGGGGGCAAATTTCTGAAAATCCTTTCTTAGTGGATGTTTTCAGGCTACCATAAACAATCGTGCAAAATTTCAAGTTTTTAGGCTCAGTAGTTTGGGCTGTGGTGTGATTTCAGTCTGTAGGGGCTTAGCCTTTTATAAGTATAGAGAGAGAAGATATCACATGTCAGTAAATAAATTATCTCATTTCCATATGGCACTCACCTTACCATGTTCATAACCTTACTTAATAGGATCCTTTTTCATCCTTTGAAACCCTTAGAGGCAAAATATCTCAAAATCCGTTCTTAGTGCGCATCTAGCATGTTCAAAGTTTCAAGTCTGTAGGACAATTAGTTTGAGCTGTAGTGTGATTTTACATCAAAATTTTCGAAAAATGCCCTCTCCTGGACCCCCCTGTGCTCCTGATCGAAATTTTTCTGCATAGATCTAATTTTTTTTCGTAGCTGAACAAAAAAGTTCCTCATGACTTTGCTGTGCAATGAGTGGTTAAAAAGTACAAAATTTTTGGGGGGGGGCACAGCTCTCTCAGGGGGGCAAATTTCTGAAAATCCTTTCTTAGTGGATGTTTTCAGGCTACCATATACAATCGTGCAAAATTTCAAGTTTTTAGGTTCAGTAGTTTGGGCTGTGGTGTGATTTCAGTCTGTCGGGGCTTAGCCTTTTATAAGTATAGAGAGAGAAGAGAAGAAGAAGAAGAAGAAGAAGAGGAGAAGAAGAAGATTGGGAGGTGGACCCATCTTCCGGTGGAGACGATAAGTCGTCGGTCCCGACTACCTAAAAAGTAGTCGTCATCTCTCATCATCATCCCTCTCACTTATTACTCACACACAAGCCTATGAGCTTATGTGGGCATCATCCTCAGTATTATCATCATCATATTATTATAACATTATGATACACGATTTCATTTGAACTAGTGGACTGATTAACTAGAAATCTTGCATATAGATTCTCAATTTAGCGAGGATGGTTATAAGTTATAAGCTTATTCAAAATTTATTCCTCAAGATTCTAGAAGGTCAATTCACAGCTTGTCACGTTTTCAATTAGACCCTTGCGGAGCACGGGCTACCTGCTAGTCATTTATAATCAGCTGTAGGCAATGTTAAGGATTACATGCCATCTATTGGTAATTGTGTTAACTACTTGAATAATTGAAAAGCAATTACATTCCGCTCTCCTCCTTTCCTATCCCATTCTTGACCTTGGCTATGTGCGACCCAGACCATCTCCCGCTCAGACGTCTCCAAGACAACACATCGTGTCATCTCGCTACCATAGCTATTTTTGTGACGATCTCACCTCAACTTTCTGTAAGTTTTCTCACCTATGTTATTACAGTCATTGCTTACAAATTAGTAAACTCGGTCCTCCGTAAATTCTCATTGTGCTATCTCTCACAGGCAACATTGATGAATTCTCATTTCCCAACGTTGCATACATCTTTTCCAATCTCCATCAGACTATTTTCGTGCGGTTGACTACAGCTTTCATCCAATCTACCTATTATCCAATTGGACAATAATTGAAATACTATAAGCTCAGAAGTGCTTTTGTCTGGATAATTTGTCATATTTTATTCTCATTCTCTGATGCATAATATACCAAATCAATCAATATGATCTCACTCATAGTTTGACAGCTCTGTCACAAAAATACTTATTATTTGAAAAAAGTTGTTGAAATATTAAATAAAGGTGACATGAATATATAATAAATTAATATGGAGTTTGGAAACATTGGAGACGTGCATCATGTATCGTCAGCGATGTTTGAATTATATGTATTTATTTATACATTCAATGATACAATATTTCTCAACCATTGAAATTGACTATTTCATTAGCATTAGGAGACACTTCTTTCAAAACACATCGCTCAAGCTATGTACGGCGATCGATGGCCTGCCAGGGCGTTACAAAGATATACAGAGTGAGTCATATGTATGGGAGCCGCTCAATAAATTGGAGACTGTTGTGGCTATAAATAATACTCTAACTTTCAGGATGAGTTATTGATCATATACTCTACCTTTTGATGTACAACTGCATTTCAACCCCTCATAAGGGGGAGACTTAGGGGTTGTAACCCAAATATTTTGAATGTAAACACCCATTGAGTGTTACATCATTTTAAAGGCCATTTTTAAACAAGAGAGATGGCATCAATAAAAATATTCTTCGATATCTGTAACCAAAATAGAGGCTGATTGCAGTTTTTAGTTTTTTAAGAAATAATTGATAAAGTTCTATCAGCCGCTATTTTAGATAAAAGTATCAATGAACATTCCTATTGATGTCATATTTCTTGTTTTGAAAAGGTCTTCAAATGATGTACCACACAATGGGTGTATACGTTTAAAATATTTGAGAGTCATAGACTAGGATAGCAATACCATTCATAGTCTTATGAAAGATAAAGTGCCAGTTGCACAAAAGCCGGTTAAATTATAACCATGAATAATTCTGTGAGAATCAATCAAAGAAGCCATCTTTTCAAAAACGCCTTCTCTGATTGTTTCCAGTGATATTAATCACGATTAAAGTTTACCAGCCTTTTGTGCAGCCAGGCCAAAGTCTGTCAATTAATGTTTCAGTGAACTCAAGATTTGACCTATTTCGGATTATGTGTTATCTAAATTTGGGAGAGGAAGAATAAGGTAACCTTGTGGTATTCCTCTCCCAAATTTAGATAACACATAATCCGAAATAGGTCAAATCTTGAGTTCACTGAAACATTAATTGACAGACTTTGGCCTGGCTGCACAAAAGGCTATCGTTTTGATAATGTACTTATTGTATGAATCAATAGAGAATCAATGAAGTGAACAGTTGAACTGCTATGTTTTTTCTCGCCAGACTTGTCAAGAGAACTAATATGGAACGAATTCTGTGGATGACGGACATTCAGGATAGGGGCGAATATATACTATCCATTCCAATAACGTTTCAACGCCGATTAGTTAATTTACCAGCTGCTTTTGTGTGAGTAAAAACTTTTAGGGCCGGTTTCCGTGCTCGGGATTTAGCTAAGTTCTAGACTTCAAACAGCTGAGTCAGAAAATTGGCTTTCCGAAGCGGTGCATAGTCGCAGTCCACATTTAAATTATATTTCGAAAAACTGAACACAAAATAAAATAAAGAGAAAATAGTGTAGAGTTTTAGCTATTTTGAATTATTAAGGAATGTTTCATTTCGTTAAGAAAAACTTTTTCAATTATAGAAATGAGAAAATGAAGATTATCATGATAACTGCGACTATGCCCTGTTTCGGAAAGCCAATTTACTGACTCCAGCTGTTCAAAGTCTAGAACTTAGCTAAATCCCGAGCTCGGAAACCGGCCCTTGGTTGAGGGAAAGCTCTCCTACTGATCATGCCCGGAATGGATACTATCAGTTCCTATGGGAGTGTTCACATAGACAAAATAAACCACAGAGCGGGAAGATTTGAAAATAGAAGTTTCTAATTTGAGGGTATTTCGTTTGCTGTTTGTGTTTGAATTTCTATTCCTTGAATGTGAATACCTTTTATCTACCATGTTTTATTTATGACGATGCTATGTATTCGTATAAAATAATTTTCTCTGCCATAAAGAAATCTTGAATCTTGTAGAAATGCTAATATGCAGCTATGACCGGTGGATGTGTTTTATAAACCTCTTCACCTCAGACCGAAGACCTGTAAAATCTTTGTCTCATGACTTAGTTGATATCTTCCAAAACAGAAATCTTTCATGTGAAATATATAAAAATAAATGTGTTTCGATAGAAATTCTTGCAGTTTATACCACCGCTGTATTTGAAGTGGAAATTTATAAATCACATGATTTTATTTATTTATTCATTTATAATGAATTGTGCACATAACCTCAAATTGGAATGATTAAGTTTCTTATTTCAAGTTTTGGGTAACTCCTTCTCATTCCTTCCAATGTTTCTTCCAATGTTTTTTTCAACTCATAGTCTGTGATATATTACTTTTAACATGAAGAGGAAAAACTCATTTCTCCTTCCACAGTTATAGACACAGACGGACATCCTGCGCACAATTGGATGTGCCGTGTCATTTCGCTTTACGTTCTTGTGATAAACACATCTCTGTAACATACACAAACCAATATATCTGCTGACCAGTAAACGACTTGGAACATTGCTAGCAATAGCTGGATGGAAGCTCTCTCAGGCCAGGGACACACGACACGGCAAAACTGCCGGACCGGCTGTTTCGCCGGGTCCGGCGCCGGATGAATACCAGATCTGCCATTCGACTGTCGCCGGATACAACAGCAATAATAACAGAATTTGTTTAATGTACTTAGCATATACCGGCCTATGAACTTCTGGTTCTCAGTCGCATTTATACAATGGTACTGTCAAGAGCTCACAAATTGGCTGCGCTATGTTTGCTCCACCACAGGAGAGAGAGGAAACGGAGCCGAATTGTTTGGAGTCATTCAAATCTAGAGAAAAGACAGCTTCATGGAGCATTTTATTCTCTACTTGTCCAACTTAGGAGTGATGATAATAAGTTTTTCAACTATTTTCGGATGTCGGTGACCACTTTTGATGTGCTTTTCTTCAAGATTGAATGTAAAATACAAGGACATAATACCAACATGGGAGATTGTATTCCTCCACAAGAGTTGCTGGCAGTTAAAGGTAAGCTTCTACGTTTTCTTATAAGAAAACGTAAGTAAGAAAACATAAGTAAGAAAACTTACGTATTCTTATAATATTATTTCAGATGCTTGTCTGTCTGTATATGATTTTTACTGTATGTCAAATCGTTTGCAAATAGTTTACTGTATTTTGCAAAACGGTTGTAATAAATTATATTTGGATAAGCAAACAAAATCGCTAATTGAAAGGATTTTATAGGTCTCGAGCAAACAGCTGTTCTATTTTCACCGGGTGCGATAGCAACAAGTGAAAGATTAGATAATAACGGGTATCCTGGCTAAAATTAGAACAGCCAAATAGAAAAGAATTTTATTTGCTATTTATTATATTACGGTATATAAAATATTGGAATTTTGAGGTTAGGCTATAATACTTACTGGTCGGCAACCTAATAATCGATCAACCGTGTAATTTGAAATCTAGCCAGACACCTTGGCAAATTTTTGTTACAAACAAGTAGTATTCAACTAGAGGATTTGGTAACCACATGGCAACTAGTTGTAAATGGTAAAACAACTTGAAAAGTTTGAAAAAATGATTATTTGTAATGAACATGTACAAAACACATAGAATAGATAAAAATATTAAGGAAGTATGATATTCAGTAGGCGCATGGATACATCTATGAATTTTGGATGAACCAATCAAATTGCAGTAGTTGATGGGCAGCAATAACGAGCTGATTCAAATTTATCCATAGATATTTATATAAATGATAAGATTTTATAAGTTATCACTACTCAGTTTATGTATCTATAATTATAAATATAATTATAAGATGTAATACCTAAGATATAGGTAATAACTTAGCAGATTGGCACGGACTATTTGATCTTCTTAATGGCGTAGTAACTGAATATTTAAATATATGCAAATTTGGAAGTCGGAAGTATGATTGTACAAAATAGGGGTGGATCAGAGCCCACTTGCTTGCCAGATGCCACCATGGAATGCCACCAAATTTTGTAGAGCACAAGTCCCCTTTTATTAAATTGTACGTTTGAAAGATGTAAAGTCTAAATTCATTAATTGATTTTTTATAAGACTTAGTGATGCTGTATTAAAGTGTAAGTCATTTAGATATTTATTTATTCCCTTGGAGAAGACAACTTCGGCCACCAGAAAATCCAGGACGACAGGAAATTCGGATCGCCACCATCATCTTGTGAATTTCAGTACATGAGTGATAATTATCGAGAAATATATGAATTTAGGGCGCCCTCAGTGCTTCGAGTGATATAAAATCATAAAAAGCTAGCTTGTTGAAAGGTTATAAATATCGAAATTAATATAAAAACTTGCGGAAGTCTTAGAAAGTACAAAAAGCATATTTTATTAGTTAAGAACTATATCAAATTTATATGTCTAAAGATGCATGGATGAAAGGATTTAAATTCAATGTTGTAATATATATATGCTCACTCTATCATTAATTTTGTTAGCAAATTATAAAGATATAAATGTAGCTCATGTTCACTGAATAAATTGATTTATCTAATTCCGCCAGAGGCCGAACTTAAGCCCTGAGATATATATATATTAATATTTGAGATTTGTGATTCATCAATTGATTATTTTTTATTAATTTGGAGAGAAGATATATTTGAGATTTTTGTCGACAAGCAGCAGCAAGTTGATATCTGAGCTGCATAAAATAAATGCATATGATTAATGATTCTAAAAGCACATGGTAACGTTTCGTGCTAAAGAACTAGTGAGCTTATCTGTGATACTTTCTTTTTGATGTATATATTTTGTTCTTATTTTTACTATTTTTGCTTGTTGCTCTATACATTTCTATATTTATTTATTTGTTGATTTTTGTGTAATATAATTGTATAAATTTTTATGGTGTATCCTTTATTTGTTTCCCTACTTACATGCATGACCAATCTCATTTTTATTTATCAAGTTACCAGTATTGAAGTATTAATAAGATTACCATCTGACTATATTCTTCATCGAATAAGTTGGTTAAGACGGCGATATACAGCCTTGATAGTCAAATCTTTGGAAATAATACGTTCCAGAGATTTATATAAATTATCCAATATTGTTATATATGACCAGAAGAGTCCCAAATTTATAGTATTAAGTTGTAGTGGTGCAAATTCTCGCATCTATACTTGCGGATTTCGACAGATCAGTCACAGAAATTGTGAACTGTTGGAGCAGCTGACGTCAGTAACCGGCAAGAGCAGAGAATTGCGGGAGCTCCTGGGCGAGCCAGTAAGAATTTGGTATAATTTATATTCTAAGAACCACAACCAGGGTTATATATTTTGTTACTCATGCTCTATCGACTGCAGCCAAGCAGGGCAACCCGTTATTGAGAGAAATAACGTGACACGGTTTAAGATGCAATGATGAAACTTTGGCAGATTTTACATATAAATTTTCAAAATCGCAGCTGTTTGAAAACTTGAAGAATCAAATTTTACAAAACGAGTACATTTTACAATGAAATGCATTGATATGTTGAATGTTACAGATCATACAGAGTGTTTACGAACCCCCTATCAAGAATACTCTGGGGCATTGCTCCTGGGTAAGGAACATATCTGAATATCATATTAAAATTGTCCGGAAGTCTTCATTTACTCACATAGCGGTCATTTCACTTTTTTCACTTATTATTTTTCTCTAAATAATGGTTGAACATACGAAATTGAAACTTTGCACAATCATTTTTTATAACAACTGGACAATGCTACCAAGTAATTATAACAATTTTTCAAATTCATAAAACAAACTGGAGACTTATGGAAAATTTAAATAGGAGATGATATGATTAGATATGTTTATTACCCAGGAACAATGCCCAAGAGTATTGGTAGGGAATTTGTGAACACTGTATAATGAACATAACATACATAAACATATAATAATTGTAACACCCAATTTTTTGAGATCTTACAATAAATAAATGTGAGAGGCTAATGTATTTTAACTACTTTTGAGCACCTCAAGTGACCTACCTGACAAAATTGTAACATTAAATTGATTGAACTGTGATATCAATCATTTGTAATAAATGATTGGTGACCTGTTTGTAAAGTAATAAAAGCTGGCGATCCACCAGTTCCCAGACGGGAACACTGTAATATTGTTGTTGCGTAGCATTTGATGGTAGAGCAAAAGCAGTTGGTTTTTTTTTTTTATTATCAACTAGATGATTTTTTGAATTTGAAAGAAAAACATTTTTTTTAGGAGTCAGATTTATTTTATTTAAATGAAGAAATTAATGTGAGATTTAAATGTGAATTTTAACATATTTTGGTTTTATAAAAAAATTTATCCTACAACTATTCTAATACAGAACAATTAAGGGAGGTTATGAAATTTTGAGCATTTAATCAATTTAAAAAAATTTAAAATAAACTTTGTTGCAAATGATTTTACAAAACGTTAGACACAAATGTGTTGGACAGATTATTGTTTTTTTTTATTTAAACAAGTTATATGACAGTTTAAAAAAGCATTATTCATTTTTAATTAATTTGGGATTTCTAAAATCAAAACAATATTGAAAAATAAATTGAATGTGGAACGATACCGTTATACTGTTGATGCCCATCCTAACTTGCCATGGTCTGAATGGAGAACCAGGGGATGTCCATCCACAGGTCAGATCGGTCTGTCTAGGGCGGAAGGCGATGAAAAAGTGTGAAAATATTCAGAAGAAAAGTGGAAAGCTTTTTCCACTAGCTGGCTGGAGGGGAGACTAGAATGCTAGCCCCACTTCTACCTCTCCTCAGCGTTTTTAGTCTGTCAGCCAATACTGTCTGATCAGCTTTTAGTTTTCAAAGTTGGAAAAAATTATTTCTCTCTTAAAGAAGGAACTGATGTTTGGGGGTATGTCAAACCTTGTGGTTCATGACAAAATACTACCCTTATAAAGCTGTCACAAAGTGAAATTGTGATGAGAAAATAGTTAATAATATTATTGAAAGACGTTTGGCAATCAGCAAAGCTTGCTGAATGCGGAGATAAAGAGGGTACCATTCTTCCGCGCATTGATACGATCCTCACCGCCTCTGGCGGCAGCGCATCTCCATCCCCACTAATTTGGGAGAGTATTTAAATGCCGGACGTACCCCAGACCACAGCATTCCACTCTCAACCTTCCTCCTCCTTGTACAGCAGCCCGTTGGCTGCCATATGTCCCTGTCCTCCTCTCCTGGTATAGTGGCCTGTCAGCTGCCGTCTGTCCCTCCTGTACAGCGGCCCATTGGCTGCCATGCCATACGTCCCTTTCCTCTCATCCTCCCAGGGCACAGCGGCCCATTGGCTGCCATCCTTTTCTATCCATCCTCCCAGGGCACAGCGGCCTGTTGGCTGCTGTCCCTTTCCACCCATCCTCCCTGTCCACATTGGCCCATTGGCTGTCATCCCTTTCCATCCATCCTCTCCAGGCACAGTGGCCCGTTGGCTGCCATCCCTCCCATCTATCCTTCCTCTTCCTACTATACTGGAGCAGAACCGAGGCTGTAGGGCCAATACAAAATCATCTCAAAGTGGAGTTGAGAGTGATCTTCATGCTGTCAGAAGCACCAGGAGGTGCTGTCCACACCAGCTA
This sequence comes from Nilaparvata lugens, assembly GCF_014356525.2. Lineage (NCBI taxonomy): Eukaryota > Metazoa > Arthropoda > Insecta > Hemiptera > Delphacidae > Nilaparvata > Nilaparvata lugens. The sequence goes on from NC_052512.1 coordinate 24,710,619, forward strand.
AGGTTCAGAGAAGAAAGAAGTGGAACCTTTACTTGCCTCCTTTCGCCGCCATATTATGACTGAACTAAGTCATCCAGGAGCAACACCTGGGTATCAATCACCTACCTCTGAATATACTCAGGGTGAACGTGATAGATTGGCGCCCAACGAGGGGCACAAGGCAGCAAAGTAAGAGCCACTTGGTGACAGGTGCCCAAGCTGAGTTCAGAGCCAACATTAACACAAACTCTACTCATGGACCCAGGTGATAAAGTTTTAGTTTTACTTTTAAAGAATAAAGAGTTGACAAGTGGAAACTCACAAAGAAAACGATTTTACATACCAACTGCGTTTAAATCACAATGACAGTGCTGCCACCATAGTTGTTTGAACACATAAATAATTTTGACATTACAATAGAAATAATACAAAATATAGTTTTACATGAATTATTATATTCCAACACTCCTCCTTAATGTCAAAATGTTTTAACAAAAAATCAGTTTACATCTAAATTGTTATTTCTTAAATGATAATAAAGATTTTAATCAGAATTACTTGTTAGAAAGTCATCACTTGTATTACTTGTTTTACATAGTCACCAACATATCTTTAAACTTCGAAAATTTGTTACTCAATAATGGTTTAGTTAATATGTCAGCTAGCTGTTTTTATGAACAACAATATTTTATTTCAAACATGCCATTATGAAATTGTTCGCTTACAAAATGGTACCTGACATCAATGTGTTTACTTTTCCTGTTCATTTGACCTGATTTAATTAGCTTGATAGCACTTTGATTGTCCACATTAAGTACTGTATTTATAGTTTTGTTAGTCAATTCTGAAAGAATAGTCTTCCAATATTTTAATTCTTTACAACACTCTGCAGCAGAAATATACTCAGCTTCTGCTGTGGATGAGGCAATAATTGGTTGCTTTCTAGAGCTCCAAATAATTGGTGCTCCTCCCAACAATATAACATACCCACTTGTGCTTTTTCTATCATTTGGATCACCAGCATAATCTGAATCACAATATGCTTCAACTTTCAATACATTTGACTTACAAGTGGGAAAAAATAAACCAACATCTTTTGATCCATTTAGATATCTTAGGGTTCTCTTAACATTTTGTACATCTTTAGCACTAGGGTTATCTAAGTACCGGCTTTCATAGTTGACTGCAAAAGACATGTCAGGTCTTGTTTTGTTAGTTAAGTATAGCAAACTACCTACCGCCTCTCTATAGGGAAAATCTATTGAGCTTTTCAATTTGGTCATTTTTTACAATGGGTGTATTTTGATATTTACTGCCAGTCATACTAAAATTTTCAAGAACTTTCTTAGAATAGCTTGTCTTTGTTACAAAAATGCCTTCTTCATTTTGTCTTATTTCCAAACCTAAATAACTAGCTGGATTCTCATTTACTGTCATTTCAAAATTTTTCATTAATTTTTCGAATAGATTATTCATTTTAGTAGGATGGGTTTGGGACTTCAAGGAAGTTTTTTTGCTCAAAATCCCCCTCCCCCCTCCCTGAGGGGGGTGGATATCGACTATCGACTGAGGGAAAAAATAATTTCCTTTTGAGGGAAAAATTCCCTCACTCTCTCTCTCTCTCTCTCTCTCTCTCTCTTTTTCTCTACATCTAATGCTATACTGACAGATTAAAGTGAATTGAGAAATTCCCTATCTCTCTCTCTCTGTTTCTACATCTAATGCTATACTGTCAGATTAAAGTGAATCCATATCTCTACAGAGAGGTCAATGATCTAAGTTCTTTCACATTTTTTATCTGCAATATCGTACAAGCATTTCCAAAGTTCATCGGAATTTGTAACAACAGATAATGGCGAATCATTTGTACAATCATAATGTAGATGACCAGTGTCTAGTATATCAAGTAATTCGAATATCTCAGATAAAATTGGAAAGTGCACATTTTCTGTTTTTGTTAATGGCAAATCAGCATCTTGACATCCTGTTGAAAATTTAATATTGAATCAAAAATGTCGAATTGTTAAATGAAATTGCCATCAAGAGATGAGTTAATTTTTTGAATTTTGAAAAACCATAACACTGCATGTTAACGTCCTCCCCTGTTTGGTGTGTGTCTCTGTTCTATAAATTGACAACGTGCATGCTGTGTACTTGTTAGCATCAACAGATGGCTGAAGGGGGTGTGTCTCACTTCTATAAAAAGATCACAACACACGTGCTGGTGTTATCGGGTCTAGCTCTGAGCAGCTACTAAACTAAAAGTGAGTGGGATATTGGAATGGAAAATCATTTGAACACAGAAAAAGTTTATTCACACATTTCACTACAACTATTCATAATTTCATCTTCAATTTTAATTAACTTATCTATACACAAATTATGAGGATGATAATAACATAGATAGTCTCTTATGTCATTCAAATTGACTGTGCTTAGAAAAATGTCTTTCAATTGTTTCGCCAAACTATAATTTTCACGAGTTGATTTCCTAATTGCACTTTCACACTCATCATACCAATCATACAGTTTTTTAACCTCACTTCCAACTCGTTGTCAGCAGCCAACCACTTTCTCAGGTCCATGATAAGTGAATGAACAAAACTAAGTGTAGGCTGGGACTATTATAGAGTAATTAAGCGGTCTTTCTTCATTAATTATAGACAGGCAACATGTACATGCTTTATGCAGTCTCAATGCATGCATGCAATAAACACACTGAATCTCTTTTCCATTGTAGAAAAAACCATCACAAGTGAAGTTTCTTTTCTGCGAATTTGTGTACATCGCAGCCATTTTCAAACTTTGCATTCGATTGTTTTCACACATGAAATTATTTGTTTGATACATATTTTTAAACAACAAAGAATTATAATGTTGAGCACTGAACAAAGCACATCGTCCATCAGGCCTATTTTTATGAATGTTACACACAGCATAACACCATGAACTAGTGAAAAAGCTGAAATCGGGTTTTGCAAAATCCTCTGGTATACATTGAACGTTAGTATGCAATCTTCTTAAAAACTTTGCTTTCTCAGTTCCTTTTGTGAAAATTTTCTCATAACCTACAAGGTAATCACGTATTAATGAGTCAGTGTATTCTAAATCTCCATTTTCCCATTTTATTTCATGATAGTGACATTCTAACCATGTTACATCATTATACAATTTTGCAAATGGTGATTTGAAATGGAATACAATATAATTATTAAACTGATCAATTATGGCAAGTTCTTTCACAATAATTTGATTACAATCTTGTTTAAACCAGTGAAGATCAACTGTAGCAATTTTCGTAGTCTCCTGCTTGTCCACTTCTTTCTGTTTGGCAGGCTCATCGAATCCTCCATCTTTCTCCCCCTCCTCCTCCTACCGTTTCTGCTCCTCCACCTCCTGTGGCTTCTAGATCGGTGTACTGCACCTTGGCTCATAATAGAAACTATCAGAATCGAGATCACACTGAATACCAATAGACTGAGTTTGCACTTTGTTCTTACTCTCCAAAATATCAGAACACAAAGAATAGGACATTTTAGATGTTACCTGTTCAAAGGTGAAACTGATAATGAACCAAATTTGTAAGGGTGCACACCTTATATAATATTGTGTGCAGTGCACTCTATCAATAAAATTACTGATTTTCTTTCACCATGCTCATCAGAGGTGTGTACTCCATCACACGATCGCTAATTAAAACGCAATAAGCGGAAGTATTTGCAGGTACTGCAGTATTAGAATCCATTTCAATACGAACATCTGTCGAAGATTTCAAATGACTTGTTTGGTGTGAGCAATCCACAACAACCAGCGGTGTTGAATCACAAAATGTCTTAGAGTTGATTTATGTTCCGAGTTCACTATTGATTGAATGATTATAATATGAGGGAGTGAAATCCAAAAACATTCTGTATAATAGTTCCTTTTTACCTAGCAGATTTTCATATGGATAATACTCGCTGTTCAAATAATATACTTTAACATTGTAAATACCACAGCTATCGAAATTAGATATTGATTTTTTAATTTTATTCTTACAATCGGTTTGAAATGCAATTGTAACGTATTTTGGACTATCAAAAATCGATGTGGTGCAGACTGCCCAAGAATGGTTAAGTGAATTTTGCAAATTTGGTAATTCACAAATTTCCCAATGATGGAAACTTAATTTCAGTGGAGTGTCAGCATTGAGCAGTCTCAAAAATTTCAGTCTTACGTGATCTTCTAAAGTTATGTAGGGCATTCTCCATTGCAGTTTTGTAATTTTCACACTAACACTTGTTCCAGTTGTGGACTCAACACAATTTAGGTCCGTCGGTGACCTCAATAAGACGAGCTCCTGTTTCAAATTTAAAATTATTCTTTGAAAATCTTCAAAAAATGGGAGGATTAATTTCAGTGGTACACAGAAAGTGAATTTATTATCTGTTATCACATATCCTGCTCTGTCAAAACCGGCCAAGTGATATGTGTTCTTATCAAGCGTATTCTTCACTAGTATAGCTTTAATTGTGGATGTTAATCTAATCAATCTTGATTTAGAAATTTGTTGACCTGCTAATTCAAATCGTATTTCGTCAAAAAGGTTACCGATTACATTACTGCTTAATTTATAGTCTGCCACAACCGGTGGACCAGCCGGGTCTGTTCCCGGTTTTGTACAGCTAACTGTTCCCTCAATAAATATGAATGATTTGCAAGGTAAAGAATAGACATCTAAAGAATTTATGCCAATACGCGCCTCGTCAGAGTTTTTTATTTCTTGTCCCGAATAAACTGTATGAGTGTGAAATTGGAATTTGGTTATATCATTATAAAACTGAAGCTCTGTCTCCACATCCAGAATTTTACTAATTGCTGCTCCTCCTCCTAACATTCCGCCAATCAACTATAAAACCTAACTTTTCTAATATTCTCACACTTTTAGCTGACAAAGCACATTTGTTTTTAGGTGTTGATGCTCTCACGTTCATCTCTCTAATGACATTGTGTGTACACGTCTTATTTAAACGTGGATTGAAAACAAGATAACCCATTACGTTTACTTTTGTTTTTCACGTATGTGCAACCTAATTGTAATTGTATCTTCACAGAAATCAATAAACGATCCGTTCTGGTCTGTTACCTTTACATTAATAGTTTGAATTCGATGAGTATTCAAAGGTACATAAATAATTGGTGATGGTACTTTGTTTATTAAATAACCGCTAGGAACCTTTGGCAAAAATTTGTAGATTATATGTTTTTGTTTTCCGTCAGAGTAACTACCACATGCTAAATTACACTCAAGTACAATACTGCCAATGCTTGTTATGTTAACCAAATTCTGGGAATAATGCCATTTATTTGCTTGCAAAACAACATTATCAAAACCAAGTATCTTACCAATCAAATCAGCACGTGTTAAATCAATAGCTTTATCAGAATGAATTTCAATCTTCATAGTATTTGTGTTTGCACGTATAATAAGTTTATCCTTCTTCTCATCAATATTCAATTTATTCTTTAAAGATTTTATAATATCCTCAACTTCATATGCACCCGTATCCAGCTCAATTAGTCTATCACCATATTTGAAGCTGGAATTTGTTCCTTTGTTAACATTTGCAATACTATTGTAACTACAAAAATTAATCAATCCAATTTCCCATTCACGATTTTTATCCAATTCTATAATTTCTTGTAAATGTTCATAGAGGTCACTTGTGTTAGATCTTAATGTAATAACAACCATCTTGTAATGTGTGTTCAGCACAAACACTTAATTACAACTGATTTGCAAGAAACAATAATGTAAGATGGCCACAAAAATCACTATTTAATGGTTGCATGTGCTCTACATTATAAAATATATTTACTCCAATTCCTTTTTTCCAATATTTGTCCAATTCGTATGGCGGTTGTAAATTTCCAATTGGATCAAAATACCAAACATTAGAGCCAACTTTTTTATATGCAACCCAATGCATGCCATCCTCGCTTTCCCTCGCTAAATTCACAATACCATTCTCATTTTTTAGAATTTTTTCGGGTTATGCATCTAGCATATAAATACCTCTTAGCCAAATCTGTAATAATTTTGACCAATCAATCAAATCATAATTACTCAATTCTCCTTCAATATTCATGTCTTCTTCTTCTTCTTCTTCCTACTCTTCTTTGTTGTTCTATGTTTCTTAACTTGTTTTTGGGGGAATAAACTCACACCATATGATGATGGTGGTGGTAAAGGGGGTGGGATTAAAACTCTCCCCCCACTAGTTATTGGAGGAAAAGGTTTCAAAAAATACCCTTTTCCTGCAATATGCTCTTTCAACTGAGCTATAGCTTTGAGTCTAATATCATTACTATAACTTCTCCTCTCATTCTTCCTCTTCTTCTTCTTCTTTCTCAAAGACCTGCCAAACGCTGCTTCAGCTTTCATGACGTTTGTAACAAGATAGCTAAGTGCTTTCTCAGCAAGGGGTGTTTCTGGATTTTTGAATATCTCCCACTCTGCACTCGCTAGAGCTCTGTCAGCTATTGCTCGAGTTTTATTATCGCTATTTTGTGTATATGCTATATCATGTACCTTACAGGCTCTATCTAATGAATTTATACCTTCATCACCTCTCTTTAATCTTTCATTAACCTTGGTGCCCAGTCTGCAATACTGGTAGCCACCAGGCAAGTGGAATTCATTTTGTTGAAGGTCAATGAGCTAATTTAGAATGGTGGATGTCACATTACCTGCTAAACCCGTCACACCATTAAAAACTTTTGCTGCTGAACTCAAGATTCCTCTACCTCGTTTCCTCGGACTTTGCTTTCTCCTACATACCATTTTCTTACCTTTCAACTCAATGGTTGAACATTAACTGAAGTTAATTAATTAATTAATCATTACACTAACTTAATCAAGAGAAAATTGAATTGGTTTAATTCTCAATCGAGTTGGAAATGAATTCACACACTATCAGATTGCTATGTGCTTATAACATTGTTCGAATGATAAGAATATTATTTCAAATAACAAATCTGAAAAGGTGAACGCAATTTGAAAGGGGGAAATGATGTCATCGCACCTGCTCATATCTGTAGGAACGAGTGCCAAAACAGATGTGGGAGAGAGCGATGCATCAACTCACCAAAGCCGCTTGGCTGTGTGTGTGTGTGTGTGTGTGTGTGTGTAGTAGTAAAGATGCTTGGTGCTGTGCATGCTCGCAACAAACTATAAAAGGGGAGCCCAGATTATTTACATATCAGTCACAACAGAGTGCGAGGTGAAAGGTGAACCATTCTTCTGTCTGTGTTTCTACTATTCATTGTGAACTTATCAACAACAACAACAACAACAACAAGTGTAAACAGGTAAGAATTGAAAACAATTTTTTCATCAAAATATGTACACAATTTATTCACTACTACTAATACTACTTTAACACACACATCTATACAATTCGTAACACATAAGTCGGCGAATTGTATAGATATAAAAATTGTTAATGCTTAACAATTTTTATATCAGTCCAATTCCCCGACTTATGTGATACTACCATTACCAAATTTTTACAACTTTTATTGAATTCTACAATTTTTTCTGCGCTAATGCAGGAAGCAAATCGTTGTGGTAAATATACCTCACACAATGATTTGCTTCCTACATTGCTAATTTTCAAAATAACACATTGTCCATGTTTATTGGTATGCTCCCTCGCACTGATGATGGGGTAGGGTACATCCTCTTTCAACTCTCTCAGTGGCACCCAGGGTTTGGGTGCAGGCTGATTGATGAGTTGAACAAAGTCCATCTCCCTCCTCTCATCCTCCTCCTCCTCCTCTGCCCTCTGCACTTCCTTCATCAAGGGGACAAGTGATGACCCGTCCTCCACTGCAGCACGTTTCTGTTGAAAAATATTTGATTAGTGTCTTATTTGTTTCTGATTATCATCAAATCAGATTTGTCAAATCATACTAGAGAACTTGATCAATAGATTCACTACACAATCTCAAAGTGAGTAATAACTTATGTATTGCAGAATCCACCAACACTAATATCTTGTAATTCAATCATATCTCCAATCAGTTCAAATAATATTTTCTTGATATCAAATAATTTATGCATGAGCGATTACTTTAAACAATAATATCTTGTAATTGAATTGTATCTCTAATCAGTTCAAATAATATTTCCTTGCTATCAAATAATTTATGCATGAGCGATTACTTTTAACACTAATATCTTGTCATTCAATTGTATCTCTAATCTAAAATATCTCTTACTTTAAACAATAATATCTTGTAATTCAATTGTATCTCTAATCACTTTAAATAATATTTCCTTGCTATCAAATAATTTATGCATGGGTGATTACTTTCAACAATAACTCTTCGCTATCAAATAATAATAATCAAAGACTTGTATGTGTACAGATTTTTTTCCAATGATCAATTGTTTTATAAAAAATCTGTACACATACAAGTTAATAATATTTGTTGAAACTAACCTTTGTTTGTGAGAAGATTGTCTCGTCCTCATCTCCGCTAACCTCAGCCTCGTCAAACACCAACCTCCTCTTCCCCTGCTTCTGCTTCATGTTGTTGCGGTGCCCAGGTAGCAGATGGGGCCAAGTGTTGAACTGGACTGTCACCCAGCACGATCTCCCCCAGCAATGGCGGTTCCATGGTGAGCAGCGGAGAAGGAGCAGGTGCAGCAGCGGACGCGTCGGCAGCGAGGGCAGCTTTCTGTTGCCAGTAGTTGAGTATAAGCCTATGTGCTGGTGGGCTATCTGGGAGGATGAATGAGGACGAGGTTGATGATGATGACAAACTCATCTTGTATGATAGTGAAGTAGAGTACAGTATGTAGTACACTAGAATGTGACTGATGTAAATGATAATTTTGCTCGCATTACATCTGTTTATATAGCATGCGTTTCTCTCTCTGTTCCAGGCTCATGCGAGTGAGACCCACATGTGCTAAAAGACGAAAAAAATTCAAATTCCTCCCCTAGGACTCAGCATGGAGCAGTGCTTGCTGCTATATCCTCCCACATCGTTATCAACATCATTCAGATTTGTAAGTATTCTCTCCTATCATAAAAACCATTACATTCACTCAAACATTCTATATTTTTGAATAGCATCCCGCCTCTTGTGATGCTTATTGATTTCTAATATTATCAGTTATTAAATATTTCATTGTTTTCACAGCATTGGAGTGCTCACCTCACAACTCGGTTTCCGACATCATAAGCAGTTGAGCTCTCGTCAGGGCAACATATCTGAGAGGTTACCACACAATCCAAAAAGGAAGCATAGCCGGATAGCCATCTATCTATACCTGCACATCTATACCCGAGGAGATACCTGATATTCACGCATCAACCAACACATGTAAGTACATTTTTACTTTGATTTTATCCTCAGAGGGGAGTCGGAGGAGAGGAAAATTGTCCTCCGATGACAAATTTTTGTCATTGGAGGACAATTTTTGTCCTTGGAGGGGAGGATTTTTGTCCTCAGAGGGGAGGATTTTTGTCCTCGGAGGGGAGGATTTTCTGACTAATCTTCTCCTTCTCCTTTTTTCTCGCACTCTTCATATAAACAAAACAGTAAATGTATTACTTTTTCAAATGGATTTTCGATAATATATTTGCAATAGACACATTGCAGATAGTGATTTTTATGTAGGAAATAACCATTTCTTGCAAAATAGTCTGCTTTATCAGATAATGATTTACAATAGTCACAATGTAGATGATGATGATGATTTTCAAAATAAAAGTTAAAAGTTAAATATCTTTCTTCATATTGACATAGAATATTATTATCAAAATTCTCCTCTTCAATTGTTATATTATCTTTCCTTCTCAATGCACAGTTCGGACTGTACCTTGCATGTTCTATTGCTGGTATGTCACTTTCTTCCCATTTTCCCAAATAAATTGAAAAAAATACACAGCGCACAATGTCTGGTACACATGCGAATATAAATCCCTCTTTTGCCATGTTTTCTGCTGACAAATGCTGAGAAGATTTCATCCATCTTTTATCAAAAGTTAATAATCTTAATCTTTCATGCAACATTATCTGATCCTGAGATAACATTTTCACACAGCGTTCTTCTACCAATGCTAATTCACAACTGATTTAAAAACATGCAGTTGTGCTCTATCACTCTAATTCTATATCATCCTGATCGTTATTCTTTTGTTTTTCAGAATCTAACATCATCATCACCATCATCATCATGCCGAGGGAACGCAGACTACGTGGCGTGAATTCCAGCGTGGTCCGCCATCATATTAACATTGAGGATCCCGAGGAAATCAGCATCAAGAACGTGCTCGAGAGGTCGAAATGTCACATTTTCGACATAATTAGGGAGCACGCGGCACGGCATGATGGCAATGTAAAATGGTACATTGTGTTGAATGTTTTATTGTATAAATTAGTGGTGATGGATGACGGGGTTAGCGAGTCTGTCTCATCTCTCATCAATCTTCATAGTTACTCCAACATAACACTAAACGTGCTTGAGTATTATGAAGATTTTAATGATCATTTCATGTTGGCTATAAGAAAAATCCCGTCATCTTTCGAGAACTTTGTTCGACATGGCAGCGGTTGGGTGTTGAAGAAAATTGAGTCACTGGATGTGAACGTGATTGAATTTAATCCAATATTCACATCCAGTTTCATTCAAATGCCCCAGTTTCTTAAAAACAAACATTGCATTATAAATGTCAAAAATCTGTCTGATGAAAAATGCTTTTTATGGTCAGTCCTCGCATATTTCCATTAGAAATCAAAGGACTCGTGCTTGAGTGTAAAGTATTTGAGCAAGTTTGCTCACACACTTAATATGTGAGGTGTAAATTTCCCGGTGACGACATGCAATATTAAGAAATTTGAAATACTGAATCCAGATATTGCAATTCACGTCATCGTGTATGACAACAAAAAGTTTTTCCCCTACCGCATGAGCATTTTCCGCACTTGTAAACACCAAATTAATCTTTTAATGTTGAAAGCCGATGCAGGAAAAACGCATTTTTGTTTAATTAATACAGCAAACGGGAAAAACGGATTATCGCGCCTTCTCTCTCACCTTTCAAAACACAAGGGTCAAGTACATGTTTGTAATTTCTGTTTTCATAGATTTACATCAACCAAATCTGAAAATTCTGATGGGAAAGCAAATTTGATGAAACATGAGCAGCTTTGTTCCAAGTTTGAATCACAGCGTGTTTCATATCCTAAACGCGGAGACACAATTAAATTTAAGAAACTAGGCAAGATGTTGAATAAAAAGTATACAATTTACGCGGATTTAGAAACTTACGTTGTTAATATCGATAATAATGATGATGATGAATCCGATTCCGATGAAATTACTCATAGCTATACAAAGAAAACAGCGCAACATATTCCCTGTGGGTATTGTTTTGTTGTTATCAATGTGAACGGGGAAATCACTTACGGACCTGTACTTCATAGATCGAGTAATTGAGATGAAAAAATCATGGAGAAATTTCTTCAGGAAATTACAGATCTCGGTGACATTTTGTATGAGGATATGAAACACAAAATTCTGATGCAACATTTATCTGAAACTCAAGAGCACGAATTTCAAAATCTGGTAAACTGTGGGCTTTGCGCCAAACCGTTCTTAGACACCGATATTAAATGTCGTCACCACATGCATGAAACCGGAAATTACCTATGTGCAGCCCATGTTTCTTGTAATTTATCAGCTCGTACTCCAGAGTATATTTCATGCTATTTTCACAATTTCTCCGGGTTTGATTCGCATTTCATTCTGAAAGCGCTCGGTGAATGTAAAAAAGAAATTTCCTTTATCGCGAATATGTCAGAGAGATTTTTGACACTTTCAGTAGGCAAAATTAAATTCTTAGATTCCTACAAGTTTATGAGTGAATCCTTGGAAGTATTGGTGTGTAATTTGGTAGCGATTACAGACATGGAAAAGAAGTTCAAACGTTTATTTTCAGTGTTTCATAACCCGCCATGCGAACACAGACATCTCTTGTTGAAAAAAGGAATATTTCCTTACTCATACATGAGTTGTCCTGAAAAATTCGCGGACTCCCATCGAATGTTTTCATAATGATTTAACTGATACACCTCTGTCTCGTGAAGAATATGAGCATGCGCAAAGAGTGTTCTCGACATTCAAACTGAAATCACTCGGTGAATATCACGATTTCTATTTATGTTTGGATGTGTTGCTATTAGCAGAAGTTTTTGGATCTATGAGGTCTACACTTATTAGCTCATACAGCCTTGATGTCACTCATTTTGTTTCCCTTGCACACTTTACCTGGAATTGTATGTTTAAGTACACTAAGGTTGAACTAGAGTTGATCACACATCCTGACATGCATCTCATGTTTGAGGCAGTGATGAGGGGCGGAGTCTCATTTATCGGTAAATGTTATTGTGAGGCGAATAACAAGCATCTACTTGAGACATACAACCCCTCAAAACGGATTTATTATCTCCTTTATATTGATGCGAACAGTTTATACTCGGAGGCCATGAGTCGAAACTTACCTGTTGGAAATTTCAAATTCCTCACAGAGGAAGAAATTTCCAAGCTTGATTTTGCAAATTCGGACAGCAATTCAGAAACTGGATATGTGATCTCAAGTATCCAAAAGAGTTACATGATAAGCATGCCAGCTTCCCACTCGTGCCTCTCCACCAAACACCTCCACACGAATTGCTGTCAAACTATCAAACAAATGAGAATGGTCAAACTGGAACCAAAAAGCTCATGAACACAATTTTTGACCGTGAAAAGTACATTGTCCACTACCTCAATTTAAAACTCTACCTTCAGCTCGGTTTGCAATTAATGAAAGTACATTCGTGTAATTAGCTTTTCTCAATCTCCCTGGCTGAAAAGCTACATCGATTTCAATATCCGCAATAGACAGACTGCGATAAATTAATTTGAAGTATCATTCTTTAAGGCCTTTTGCAATTTGATTTTTGGTAAGACTATACAATCAGTTTGCAAGCATATCAATGTTAAAATTATCACAGACGAAAAATGATTAGATAAGTACATTTCAAATCCGTTATGCAAATGCTGGCAAATAATTAGTCCAAACGTGATCGCGGTTTTCTCTCGTAAGTTGGAACTAAAAATGAACAAGCCTATCTATTCCAGGTTTTCCGTACTGGAGTTGAGTAAATTCCATATGTACGATATTTTCTATTGTAAATTATAAAAAATTATACCATGGGATCACGTAGAATTCTGTATGACCAATACCGATAGTTTTCTTTTAAATGTAAAAGTGGAGTTAAATTCCCTTACCACCCCTGCTTTTCCATGGAGAGAAATAAAGTTGTAGGAAAGTTCAAGGATGAGACAGCCTTGAAACCTGTCCATCAATTTATTGGGCTTCAATCTAAACTTTACTCATATTTAGTATGTAATGAGAATGAAGAACCTGTAAATAAATGTGTAGCAAAGGGTGTACAGACCGGAGTTAAATGTAGAAAACTTAATTTTAATTTATACAAGAAATCATTGATTGAACGTTGTGAACACATTGAAAAATGCAATATGATGAGATCCTATAATCACACCATGAATGTGCAAAAATCTGCTTGAGTCCTTATGACGACAAGAGATACATTGCAGAGAACGGTGTGGACACTTTGCCTTTTGGACATAATAGAGTGCCGACAATGCTCTAACTGATTGCTCAGTATGTCCCATGACGATCATCCAACACCACTAATTTTGATTTCCTGTTGTAAATATGAATATTATTAGATCTAAGATAGCATTAGAACTTCATAGCATGCCACGTGTCAACTATCCAACTCGCAAATATGAGTTGAAAAGTGAAAAAGACATGCTTCAAGCCAATCTGATTGAGATGAGCAGTTTATCACGTTTTAATAAAGGTTATAGGTATATATATCTTAGTTGTTATTGATTGTTTTTCAAAATTCGCATATTGTGTACCATTAAAAGACAAGTCAAGTCAATCTGTATTTGATGCACTCAAACCAAGTCTACAGCTATCATATGATACCACTTTCAAATTTTGGGCTCATCAATTATGCTTTCAGTGACTGGAAGAGCAGTAGGTAACCAGGTCCCTTGCCGCCCCAGGGAAGGAGTTTTTCAAGAGATTGTTATGGAAATCGATGGAACAAGTCTTCAGCTTTCATGTGATTCTACTTTAAAATCTTGGGCTTAACAATTATGCCGTCACCGGTGTGGGGGGGGGTTGTAAATGCAGTAAGTTGTAGGTATGTAAGACTGTTAATATACTCAAATAATTTAATAAATGCCTTCAAGCAAGGCAAATTCCTGAACAATGAAATATTCACAAATCCACTAGAATATTATTGATCCATGTAGTGGATTGGATTACGAGATTGGGAGTAATCAGAAAATACATCTTGGAAGCGTATATCATTGTGAGAAATATACGCTTGTATAAAATATAAGTGATTATTATGGAAAAACTATACGATTTGAAACTCATCTGATATGATATATAAGTATGAAAGAACTCTTTAGAAACACAGTCCTGTGTTCAGAAACTCAAAAATATCTTTGAACAGCCTAATCAATTTTTGACAAAAATTGTTTTCAACATCTAGGTAGGTTAGATGGATCTTATTGTACTTTGATTGTATAAAAAGATATGAAATCTGAAAAATCCCAATAACTTTTTATTAGTTGACAGATTGACTTGAACATTTATAGGAAGGACACTAATGTTAAGATAGATGTTCCTGTTTTGTTGTACAATTTTTCCATGGCTCCTTTCCCCTCCAAATCCAAAGAACCGCTCGGGCGATTTGATTCCTTGAGACCAGTTTTGAATTTCCCGGGTTACATAGTTTTTGGCGCGCTTGTACGTGATTGGGTGATTATTGCGCGCAGAGGCTCTCTATTGGAAAGAGCAAGCTGAAAGTACGGATTATCCTTCACAAGGATTGTGATTATCAATCACAAGCTTGTCTTTGTGACTATTACCCCATACCTTATTACTATTACTATCAGATTCCTTTTAGTTGAAACCTTCAATAATATAATCATATTGAAGATGTATTGAAAATTCATTGTACAAAAAAATTAGCTGCTTCAGGATTATTCGTTCCTTGAGTATATTTTATTAATGCACTTTTGATTATTGTATTGGTCATAAATACTTTCTTTTCCTCATTCTAGATTCTATGATTCTGTTTGTAACCCTACAAGTATTTTTCAATAATTAATGTACATCATGATAACAATCTTGAATCTCAATCACTAAATAGGCTATTTTCTGCTCTGGCATTTATTTGATACCCAAACTTTTTCAATGTGATCTTTTCAATTTTTTGGAGGTTATTAAAGATCATTATGATTATTGATGAGATTTATTTTGAATTCTAAATTTCCAAGTTTCGAGGGCTTTGTTATCTTGGCGGAAGGTAAGTAAGATTGTCACCTGAGGGTGGCAAAATTGAGGGCGCTCCAAATTATTTATACCATAAAAATATTATGTCATACAATATTAAAATCGCATCTTTATATTTTCAATATCACAAACTCCCAATCAAGTAAATTTAAAGAGATAAGACTAAAGTTATAACTAGATCCGATGAACTGTAACATACTAAAGATGGTTGCTCAATTCAAACTTGATTGTAATTTCTGATGAATCAAACTTGACTGTACAATGATGAATCATTTGTGGTTAATTCGAATAAACTGAAAATCGCCTTGAAAATAGTATACATGGTAATTATATTGCTCAATTCGAATTTCGATTGATTTGAAGTATTTTCTTTTCCCCTTCAACTTCGAAATATCCAAGTTACACTGTATTTGAATTTTTTTGGCTGTTCCCAAACAAATTTCCATATCAATTTCAAAAGAAAGCAATGAGAAATTCTTTGAGCATCCAGACATAGTAATTTAGTGTTTGGAAGTGCTGATCTGGTTTGAATGTTATTTAACTTTGTTGATGTTCACCTCAGCTACTTTAGGACATTTTTCAAAATGATGTCAATACATGTATTTGTGAACGACAATAATAAAACATTTAATTTGATTAGTTTGGGGTTCAAGAATGTCAACACAGATATAGCGGACGCTAACAACACCCCCCCCCCCCACCAACCCCAGAAGGCGTAATTGTTGAGCTCAAAGTTTGAAAGTTGTATCATATGATAGCTGAGGACTTGTATCATCGATTTCTATCACATTCTTTAAAAAACTTCTTCCTTGAAGGTGGCAAGGGACCTGGTTACCTACAACCCTCCCCCCCCCTTGCGGCGTGAATATTTAGCCCAAAATTGAAAAGTGGTATCATATGATAGCTGAGAACTTCATCAAATTTTTCTTGAATACACCTTCCCTGAGGGCGGCAAGGAACCTGGTTACCAACAACCTTTCCTTCCGCTGACGGCGTGATTGTTGAGCCCATAATTTGTTTGTGGTATTATATGATAGCTGAGGACTTGTTTCATCAATTCTCATCCCATTATTTCAGAAAACCCCTTCCCTGGGGGCGGCAAGGGACTTGGTTACCTACAACCCTGCCCCCCCGCTGACGGCGTAATTGTTGAGCCCAAAATTTGAAATAGATACTGATATCATATGATAGCTGAAGACTTGTTTCATTGATTTCCATCACATTCTCCTGGAATACTCCATCCACAGGGGCGACAAGGGACCTGGTTTAATACAATCCTCCCCCCACCAATGGTCTATATCGTTTTTCCTCCACCTACAGCGTAATTATTGAGCCCAAAATTTGAAAATGGTATAGAATGGGAGCCCAAAATTCGCTCTATTGAATGACACCTTCATCTTCAAGATCGGTGATGGTCGCGGGCTAACTGTGAAGCTGGCCCGCCAATATATAGACCCTTATAATCCCCATTTCCTGTTGAGCCCAAAATTCGGAACTTGGATATTCTTGAAGCCCAAAAAAGCCCTAAATATTGGCATATGTTTCAAATTTTTGGCTCGATATGTTTGGGCCAGCTTCACGCCGGTAATCCAATTGCACTTCCAACCAAGCCGGTTGGTTAAGCGGGTTGCCTATGCTCGCAATATATGGGGCAGTGGCTAGATACTGTAAACGCGCATCTAGTTCAATGTTCTTCCGAGAGATGGCGCGGGCTTTCACTCTAGATTCCTCCCCGAGTTGTGACTTGGAAAATTCATAGAAACATTGTCTCTAAGGAGTGGAACGGATTACAATAACCCTAGTTCGTTTGAGATGAGGCTCCTAAAATTGTTATTGAAAGATGAGCTGTCATTCACCTCGTAAAAGAGAAAATAATTAAATTATTAGTCTTATTATAGGTCTCTATCTCCTCCAATATTTTGTTGACCACAATGAATATTGCACTAACCCTATCGTTTTGAAACCTAGGTGGTGGGGGTTGTTGATAATGAATTAAAGTGGCTAGTAATATTCAATTTTTTAGTCAGTTGAGTAGAACTACTCGTCAAGATCTGTCTGGGCTTCCTAGATTCATACCTACACCTTGTAGAGAAGCAAGCTCAAGACCAGTATAGGGGTTATAGCCGGTTTCAAAGCTTGAAAACGAGACATTGGCAGCATCAACCCCGTGATTTGCGAGGTGCTCTTGCCAGAATCAGCCGACAGATACTCTGGGACGTTCCAATTTTAATTAACAGAAGAGTCGCAGAAACAATCATCGATCGCTTCAGGGAGGAAGTTTCGACAAAATCCTAGATGAGGAGGCTGATCGGAGGCTGCTGAATATAGTAAGGGATTATTTGGAGCTAAAAAAAATTAGATGGGTACTAATCAGATATCAGAAATCAGATTTGTGTCATATCCATGCAGTGCCAGGAACGTCCCACGATGGCAAGTTGATTGTATAATCACATTTTGTGTGGAAGAGTTCCTCCAAGGGCAACAAATATATCCTGGTACCATCCCTGAGGACATGACACACCGGATACAAGCCTTATATCCAGAACTGCCTCTCCCCCGAGAATCAACATCAACTGTATGTAAGGTCAAGGAAGCACCACAAGCTAGTGGACAAAGAACCCCATCTCCTCAAAAATCACCACTGCTATGTCCAATAGCGCCACTACCATCCCTTGTGTCACCAACTCCCACGGACGAGGAATATGCATTCCTCGAAGAAGGAGGGGATGATTTTTCGCTATCACCCTCCCATGGAGGCGGGAGCCCACCTGCAGCTCCCCAGCAAATATCCTGGGTTGACATGGTCGATCATTGGGATGAGATGACCGACACTGAACGGCGGGCCGCAATTCATGCCCCAGCCATCAACACAAGTGGTAACTCCGAGAGGGATGTGGGAAGTCAATACCACCCCCCACTGTCATTGATGTGGAAGAGACAACACCACCCCTCACTAACATGGATGTGGAGGAGTCAATACCACCCTCAACTGATATGGATGTAGAAGAGCCAACACAGTCTTTGACCATCAAGAAACACACCAGGCCCCTCAAGAAATAAGGATCCAGTGTTCTGTAACTGCATCTCGACTCCAGGTAAGCGCAAACGGGCCGGCAAGCCACGCATAAAAGTCCAATTACCGAATGGATGGTGTAAATTTGTGCCTGAAGACCAGGTATAGATGACGCTCATAGTGAGTGGCATACACCTTTAAAGGTGATGCCTGAGCGGTGTACACCTCTTAAGGTGATGCCTAGATGGCTCTCACCTTTTAAGGTGGTGCCATGGAGAGCTCCTTTCCCCCCCTCCCCCAAGTAGGAGTGGGGTGTCACAAAGTGGATTGTGACAAGAAAAAAATTAATAATATTATTGAAAGCGCAGCAATACGATTCTCACTGCCTCTGGCGGCGGCGCACCTCCATCCCCACTACTTTGGGAGAGTATTTGAATGCCGGACGAGCCCCAGACCACAGCATTCCGCTCCTAACCTTCCTCCTCCTTGTACAGCGGCCCGTTGGCTGCCGTACGTCCCTGTCCTCCTCTCCTGGTACAGCGGCCCGTCGGATGCTGTCCGTCACTCCTGTACAGTGGGCCGTTGGCTGCCACCAAGAACAAATGTGCGGCCCATTGGCTTCTCACAAAAAGAACAAAGTTGTACACAGTGAAGGTAGGGAATTGATTCAAATTGTGAATTCTGAGTTGAAAGAACTTGAATCTCAAAATCTATTATTTTATGTAATGACTAAAAACGTTAGAATGTAATTTTACTCATAGATGGCTGGTTAAATTACAAATTTTGTGGGATGGAAATTGCTCAATTACATTTGGCGAAGGCAAATAAACCACAGCATTTGTGTACTTGCTACCTGACTCTCCAGTGCCATATGTCACGCCTAAAACTAGATCGACTGCATTCCAGTTACGAGCGGTGGACAGTACGTCCCTTTCCTCTCATCCTCCCAGGGCACAGCGGCCTGTTGGCTGCCGTCCCTTTCCATCCATCCTCCCAGGGCACAGCGGCCCGTCGGCTGCCGTCCCTTTCCACCTATCCTCCCAGGGCTCAGCGGCCCGTCGGCTGCCATCCCTTTCTGCCTATTCTCCCAGGGCACAGCGGCCCGTTGGCTGCCATCCCTTTCCGCCTATCTTAACAGGGCACAGTGGCCCATTGGCTGCCGTCCCTTTCCGTCCATCCTTCCCGGGCACAGCGGCCCGTTAGCTGCCATCCCTCCTGTTTATCCTTTCTCTTCCTACTATACTGTAGCGGAACCGAGGCTGTAGGGCCAATACAGGGCCAATCACCTCGAAGTGGTGTCATTAGAGTAGAGAGCAATCTTCACGCCGTCAAATGCACCAGGAGGTGCTGTCCACACCAGCTGAGGTTCAGAGCAGAAAGAAGAGGAACTTCGACTTGCCTCCTTTCCCCGCCAACATTACGACTGACCTAAGTCGTCCAGGAGCAACACCTGGGTATCAATCTCCTACCTCTGAAGGTACTCAGGGTATACGTGACAAAGCTGTTCATATCAATAACATTACATTATGTCAGTTGTTTATTGTGATCTCAACAAATTATAAATGAAAATTAGTTTTTTAGCAGCAATTTTTTTATATTCTCCCAATTTCAACTGGCATTATGAATTTTCATTCAAAATTACACTGGGAAGTTTTTAAAGAACTCTGGACACTGAACAATTCACACACAACCACATTGAGGGTGAACTAGAATTTTCTTGCCAGGTCCGGTTTTTAGCCGGCCCGGCAAAGTTTGTCCTTCTCCATGCCTTCCTGTGTACTTTGCACTTCACCTGGCAGAAAACCAGGCCATTAAAAAAACGTTCGTGTGTCCCTGGCCTTATACGGCTGTTTCACCCCGGCAGGTAGGAGGGCATTGTACATATTGAGATGAACACACGGTTCAGCAAAACAGCCGGCCCTGCCCCTACATCTACCACTTGCAGTTAAATTCCATTAGCCTCTCTCATTTATTTATAGTAAGATCTCAAAACTTGGGTGTTACAATGTTATTATTAATGTTTAGGTATGTTATGTTCATTATACAGGGTGTTTACAAACTCTCTACCAATATTCTTGGGCATTGTTCCTGGGTAAGAAACATTTATTTAAATATTTAAACATATCTAAATATCGTATTTAAATTTAATTTGCTGATGACAAGGCTCTTGCTTTTTCTGGTGTGTCATAGGGGGATGTATAAAACAATGCAAATGAGGGTTTGAGAATTGTAAAATCATGGTTTGATAGACATGTACTCACCATGAACCTGAAGAAGACTAAATTTATGACTTTTTCTCCTACTGAAATAGGTCAACCAGTACAAACCTTGTCTTTACAAATGCATTCTCATGCTTTGTTAAATCATGTGTATTGTGATTGCCCTTGTATTGAAAAGGTGAAATCTTTAAAATATTTGGGTATATTGATGAATGATCATATAAAATGGGAGGCTGGCTATGTGTTCTGGTTTTGTGTTCTCTGAATATTTTTCTGTTTAAGTGAATTTTTAATGTTTTAAATTGAGTTTTGAACAGTTTTATGATGTTCTAATTTTGTATAAAATTGTTTTGTGTGTTTACAAGCCTATAGCCATTGTTTTTCAACTATATAAATGGATAAGTATTTAGCTTGTAATGATGTTAGATGCTTAAGTGTGTAAGGCATTGTTTTGTGGATTTCTGTTGTATATTGCCAAAATTCTTCTGAAGATTATAAGTTGGTTTGCTCTGAAATCTGGATTTCTCATTCATAGGCGATGGATCCATTCATAGTTTATCAAGAATCTACCATTTTGGAGCCGATAACTTCCTGTAGGTTAATAGGTGTGAAATGCTATCCAACCTATTTAGGAGAAATTGGTAGCACGGCAATATGAACAAATTATTCACATTACAGAAACACATTATCAGAGCTGCATTATACAGGCCAAGATTGTACCCTAGTAGACTTTTTTTCAAGAATTCCAGGTGCTTACAGTGAGGCAAACATATGTTAAAAGAATCATATTATTCATTAATAAGAATAGTGATACATTCAACTTAAGGAATAATCCATATAATTTGCGTCTCTCCAATCCATTACAATTTGATATTGACTTTACCAGCTTAAGTGTATGTATGTAGACATCAGTTTGAATATCAGTGTTACTTGTTTATAAATAAAGTCCCAACTGATTTCATTATTAATAGAATTACAAAATCCATAATGAATCTTATACTGGATTGGATTAGGATCAATATTTATTCTAAATTATCTATATCCATTATGTAGTGTTTCATTCTTATGTTATAAATTTTAAAAAATATTATTGTCATGGCTTCCTTGAATTGGTCTTTTTGAGTTTGTCACTTGCTTGTGATTTTGTTACTTTGTCTTATCGTTTGTAAGTATTGAGATGTGACCTGGTATCCATAATTTTAGTTATTCTAGTGGTTTGAATAAGCTCTTTTTCTTCCTATTGACATGTTTGCTGTACCTAGTTGTTCGAACTCACTGCCGGCGCACAAGTTTTCTTTGCCGGTAGTGCCATTTTGTAAGTTAGAATATTTATTTTATCAATCTGTATTATTTTATGGCAAATAAATGAATTTGAAATTGTCCAGAAGTCTTCAGTTTGTTTTATGAATTTTAAAAATTATCATAATATTCTGGTAGCTTTGTCTAGTTGTTATAAATATGATGGTCAATGTTTCAATTTTGTATGTTTAACCATTATTTAGAAAAAAATGATAAATGATAAAGCAAAAATACCGCTGTATAAGTAACTGAAGACTTCTGGACAATTTAAATATAATATTTAGATATGTTTCTTACCCAGGAACAATGCCCTAGAGTGTTGGTAGGTAGTTCGTAAACACTTTGTATGATCTGTATACATTCAACATAATATCATTGCAACTTATTATTGTGAAATGTACTTGTTTTGTGAAATTTGACTTCCAAGTGAAGTTTCTAAATAGTCGCCATTTTGAAAATTTATATAAAAAATCCGCCAAAGTTTAATCATTTCCTCTTTCTCCTGTCGTGGAGCAAACATAGCACAGCCAATTTCTGAGCTCTTGACAGTACCATTGCATAAATGCGACTGAGAACCTCTAAGTACATTGGAAATATTCTGTTATTATTGCTGCCGTGTCCGGCGACCGTCGAACGGCAGTTGCAGTGTGTTCTGGTATTCAACCGGCGCCGGATCCGGTGAAACAGCCGGCCCGGCAGTTTTGCCGTGTCGTGTGTCCCTGGCTTCACACAGACACAAAAGGAGGAGAATGCTGCTAGGTAGTGGGAGTGATTAGTAGAGGATAGAGCATCAGACCTCTCCATCTTCGAGAAAGAGCCGTGTTAAAAGTAATTTCTCACAGCCTTTAATAAATGAATGAGCTATTGAAACAATTACTTCATTTTAATCATCTTCTATATCTATAGATCAGCTGATTAATTTCTAACCTGACAATTTAGCAATGTGATATAATCCTATACTCTGCTCAAGTCACAGATGAAAAATAGTGTATACAACAGTTTTATATGTATGTTGTCTTTTTCTTCTTCTTCTTTTTCTTCTTCTTCTTTTTCTTCTTCTTCTTTTTCTTCTTCTTCTTTTTACTTTCCTTGCCCTATTACTATAGGTAAGGAAAGTATTGCTTTCCGAAAAAATTGAAGGTACCCCGATTTCTAAATTTCTATACGTTTCAAGGTCCCCTGAGTCCAAAAAAGTGGTTTTTGGGTATTGGTCTGTATGTGTGTGTGTGTGTGTGTGTGTGTGTGTGTGTGTGTGTGTGTGTGTGTATGAGTGTATGTGCGTCTGTGTACACGATATCTCATCTCCCAATTAACGGAATGACTTGTAATTTGGAACGTAAGGTCCTTACAATATAAGGATCAGACACAACCAATTACGATCAAATGCGATTCAAGATGGCGTCTAAAATGGCGAAAATGTTGTCAAAAACAGGGTTTTTCGCGATTTTCTCGAAAACAGCTCCAACGATTTTGATTAAAGTTATACCTGAAATAGTCATCGATAAGCTCTATCAACTGCCACGAGTCCCATATCTGTAAAAATTTCAGGTGCTCCGCCTCATCTATGCAAAGTTTGATTTTAGATTATCAATTATTTATTTATTTATTTATTGAATCAATGAGAATTACACAACTTACAGAAAAGTACTACAGGCTTACGCCCAAAACGGTCCAATTATCAGGCTTCATATACAATTTAAACGAAAAAATTCGCATGGAATAGATTGAGCATGAGAATCTCTACAATTAATGTTCAGTAACGTTTTCACCTAAAATCAAAAATAAGCTCGGAATTCGAGAAAATGTGATTATCCAATTGCAAATTGTTGGCAACTGTTGATTCTATTAAATGATTCACTATGAAGAGATAGCAGACCTCGTGTGTCTCCAGCGTTATTGCCCTGTCACCAGCTGGCTCAAATTTTTGAATAGTAGACTTGAGATGCGCGGGAACACTAGCGTCAGGTGATCAATTTTCATAACGGCAAGGAAAGTTGTGTGAGTGTGCCACACCAGATTTTTCTTCTTCTTCTTCTTCTTCTTCTTCTTCTTCTTCTTCATTCTCCGTTACTAAAGGAGGTGGAATTGGAATAATAATTCAATAATAATAATAATAATAATAGATTATAATTATTATGATCTCTCTTGATGACAGGTGTAAGAGGAACAATATGCAGATATCAATATCTAAAAAAATAACTCTATTTGAAGAGATACAGCTCTACAAATATAAATCAGACTTCTTTTTCGAAATATTTGAAGGGTTTTTGAGTTTACGGAAGTTGTTGGATATCAAAATTTCTATACAGGAGTGTAAGGTAAATTCAAGCCCATTTTTGTCTTCGGCTGGTATTCAAGCTCGGGATTCAGCTAAGTTCTAGACTTCAAACAGCTGGAGTCAGGAAATTGGCTTTCTGAAACAGGGCGTAGTTACAGTTTTTTGATAATCTTTATTTTCACATTTCTATGATTGTAATTTTCTTCCTCAATTAAATGAACCATTCCTTGATACATTAGGAATAGCTTAAACATTAGACTACTTTCTCTCTATTTTATTTTGAGTTCAATTTTCTATCTTTCCAAAATTTAATTTTAACATGGACTGCGACTACGCCGCAAAGCCGCTGTGAACTTTGACTCTAGCTGTTTGAAGTCTGGAACTTAGCTAAATCCCTAGCTCGGAAACTGGCCCATAGAGCCCATTGAACATTTAGGGTCAATTTCCGAGCTCGGGATTTGACTAAGCTCTAGACTTTAAACAGCTGGAGTCAGAAAATTGGCTTTCCGAAACGGGGCGTAGTCGTAGTCATTGTCACAGTCACGTTTGAATTAGATTTCAAAAAAACTAGAAAATAAAATAAAGAGAGAATAGTGTAAAGTTTCACTATTTTGAATTATTCAGAAATGTTTAATTTTGTCAAAGAAAAAAATTTCCAATTATAGAAATGAGAAAATAAGAACTGTGACTGCGCCCCGTTTTGGAAAGCTAATTCTCTGACTCCAGCTGTTTAAAGTCTAGAACTTAGCTAAATCCCGAGCTCGGAAACAAGCCCTTGAACCATGTCTAGAGTAAAAGCCGTTTGAACACAAACCATAGGGATACTGAACAGAAACGAATTGAACATTCAGTTTAAATAGTTTTATCGAAGCACAAATTTGAGTTAGCTGATCTGAAAACATATCCAATAAGACATGAAATATTAAACAGATTCTCTGACTCAAAGACTGATTGGAGGGTGTCCATACACAATAGAAAAACTGTTTTGCTCAAGCAATAATGTCACGTTTCATGCTCTTAATACTTACATTAATTCATCTATCTATTCATTGATAGATACAATATTATTCTCTAAGAATGATTGAGATACTAATAATATTAGCTATCATTGAGATGTGTTTCTCTCTATTCAGAATATAGAAGCTTATTCAATAAATAGAATATTATAGAAGATTATTCACCAACTTAATTCAAGATAAATCCACATAGATTATACTCTGTGAAAGTTGATTCACTATTGTCATTATACCACATATTTATTAGCCATAATTTATTCGATGACCTACTAACTCATATGGGGCGTTCTAGGCAAATAGACCTCCAACATACAATACCTATAAAAAATAAGAATTATTATTGTATCTGGCTCAACAATATTTTCCAAGTGCTAGAAGCGTGAAATTTTAGAATAATATACCATCAATTACTGAGATGTGAACCCATTATGTCCAATATGCTATTATAGTGAGGTCCACGTTATAATGGCAGTGTTTGATTAGCAATGGTATTGCTATCCTTGTCAATCATTCAACAAAGCAGATAGCCCTATCTCTTCCTCACTTTGCTCTGTTGCCAGATCGTATTTCAAAAATGTAGAATTAATAGCTAGTAATTCTGTGAATAGTAGACCTCGCGCAGTTATAAACCGCAGCCTCCTCTTATACTGTCCATCAGAGTAAATCCTGTATGTATGTCGTGTCGGCGAGATATCGGTGTGAAAACGGCTAATCCCTGTTGGGGTTTGTGTATCAAAAATGCTAACATCAAAAGCTAATCTCCTTCAAGACATACTGGCAACAGGACAGCTCGAGTTCAAAGCAGAGAAAGTTTGAGAGACAATACTATGTTATTTTAGTTATTAATTTCATGCGTTATTGCACGCTATCAATAGTTCATTTAATAGTGCATGAAATTGCATTCAATGAGGCATGCAATTAATAGACCAAGCGAAGTGAGGTCTAAGATTCAAGACGACGGTATGGCATTTCTCTTAATGTTTAAATGTTTAAATGTTTGAATGTTTGAATGTTGCGCATTTACGGCGAAACGCGGTAATAGATTTTCAAGAAATTTGACAGGTAAGTTCCTTTTTTAATTGCGCGTCGACATATATACAAGGTTTTTGGAAATTTTGCATTTCAAGGATAATATAAAAGAAAAAAGGAGTCTCCTTCATACGTAGAAGACTATACGTAAGAGTAAAAATCAGATTATAGAATTATTCATCATAAATAATCAGCTGACAAGTGATTACACAGATGTGTGGAGAAGCCAGTCTATTGCTGTATTTCCATAAGGTCTATAGTTTCAATCAGGTACTTGTGGATGAGAATACTGCGTGAGGTCTACTGTTCACAGAACTACTAGTAGTCTACACAGCAGCTGATTTTTCAAGTCGCATTGAGATATTCAATTGCATGCATCATGGCATGCAATTTATAATCCACTAGATAGCTAATCTATGATGAATAATTCTATAGTCTGATTTTTACTCTAATATTGCCGTTTGAAGGAGGTTCCTTCTCCCTTTTATATTATCCTTGAAATTCAAAATTTCCAAAAACCTTGTATATATGTCGACGTGCAATTTGAAAAGGAACATAAGTGTCAAATTTCATGAAAATCTATTACCGCGTTTCACCGTAAATGCGCAACATATAAACATTGAAACATAGAGAGAAATTAATGCCAAACCGTCGACTTGAATCTTTGACCTCACTTTACTCGGTCAATTAATTAACAAAATATTCCATCCCAATTATGAAAATTCATTATGAAATTATTGAAGAATAGAATTTCTTGCTTAATGAAATATAATTTATCATTTAAAACGAGAATGAACAGTTAATATTACATCAATGAACCCATATCAGCTATCGTCTATAGAAGGCATTGACAAGACAGAGGACCAGCAACGTTTTTCTCTTAACTTTTTCCACTGCTATTATAACGTCGGCTATACTAACGTTGCTGTCAAACTATCCTCGTATAATAAATATCAAGCTGTTTGAATCAACTCTGTATAGAGATTGTTTCACGTTATCTTTCTGTATGTATGTTGTGCAGAGAGGAGGAGAGACAATCTATAGAGTTGAGACTTTAATTGAGACATCTTCCAGACGATCTGGAAATCAAATCAGAGTAATAAGAATTTATCATCATGAAGGAGTCACAGCTGATAAATTTGGAAAAAGAATGCAAATTCGAGAAATAAAATTCGTGGACACATTGGAAGATAACAAAGAAACCAAAGTGTTGCAGTTTGGTGAGTTGATTTGATTGCTTATTGTTTATTTATCTACGAAAATGGATAATACTTATACTGTTAGGATACAGTTTTTCACCCATAGAAAATAAGGCTTCTACATATTTCTATGTGAGGCAATAGTCCAGGCAATGAATGCTATAAAGAGGGTATAGAGGAGAAAGTTTGGAAGACAATTTTTGACCCTGCAGTTCTATTAAGGGTAGTAAGGAGGTAAACATATTATAAGTCTCCACTTCTACTCCTTGTGTCAAAAGTATTGGTAATTTCACCCCCTACATTAAAGCTGCTGTAACAATGAGACAAAAACTTGGAATAGTGAAATAATACATCATTTTGAAGAGAATTTAATGCTCTTCGAACCTACGAAAAGCAATAATTTTTACGACGCATTGTTGGAGAGCTATACGCACTGAAAGAGCGAAAATTGCATAAAAACATGTTATTTAAACAATTGCACACCTTCAAGAGCGAATAACTGGGGAACTGTTGGAAATATCACAGAATTCCACTGAAAAAAGGTGTAGAGAATCTATCAAGCTCCATTTTTGGATAGTTAAATTATGAGAATAATTTCTTGCTTGAAAAAATATATTTGATTATTCTAATCGAGAATGAACAGTTAATATCACATCAATAAGCCTGTATCAGCTACCGTCTTTAGAAGGCATTGACAAAACAGAGGATCGGCAATGTTCTCCTCCCATCTTTCTTCACTGCTATTATAACGTGGACCTCACTAAAGACTTAAATACAAAAAAATCTGGTGTGGCAAACTCACACAACTTTCTTCGCCGTTATGAAAATTCCATTATAATTCAAAATAAATCAGCTGACGAGATCAATTCCACTATCTCCTCCAGTGAATGATTTGATAGAATCAACAAATGTATCTAGAATACATGCTAGGTATAAATTTGATCGAAATTGTTTAAGCTGTTTTTGAGAAAAACGCGAAGAACCCAGTTTTTGACTTCATTTTTGCCATTTTATCCACCATCTTGAAATCCATTTGATCGAAATTGTTCATGTCGAATCCTTAAAGTGTAAGGAAGGATCTTAAATTTAAAATTGATCGACACACACACACACCACACACACACACACACACACACACACACACACACACACACACACACACAGGCCACAAATGGGGAGGTGAGAGATGAACATACAAAGCGAGAAGGCTGATTTACACACATATCACAGATTCAATCTTTGATTTAGAAGGTATATTAAGATGTTCTCAATTCAATTGTAACATTTTTTTCCTGTTAACTTGGAGAAAAATTACGCATTAAACCTACAAAATGGGGATAATTGAGTGAACACTTTCACTGCACAAACCGGGGAGAAATGGTGTGTACACTTCCAACCTACAATCCGGGGAGAAATTGTGTGTTTAGTTTAACTCAAAAAACGGGGAAAAACCGGTTCTAAAAACAAGTTTTGGCTGCCACAGGCAACACTTATTTCGCGAGGCTAAGATTTAAATTTGCAGGTCCGCCTATAGCGTCTTTTACAAATGAGAGTGAATATTTTTTTCACAAGTCTATAAATTCAATTGGATAACTTGGAATAATATTATGAAAATAGAAAATTTTTATAAGTGCATTTAATTAATTGATGATGAAGTTTGGATTAATTGAATTGAAGAAAATTTCTGGAATGATCTTTCTAGACACTTCATTCATTTTATTGAGGACTTGGAGAGTCTCCTTGAAATGGACCGTATGTCCTTCCATATCTTGCATATGGAAGGACAATCTTGAAATTTGAAATACAGAGTGGCACAAAAAGAAGTGAACTTTTTGATGTGGCAAGTTGTACTGTACCATTGAAGATTCACTATCCATGTAACAGTAGAATTTTCAAGAACATTGGAACCGATCTCCTGGTGACAAATGATTTTGTCGGAGAAGGCTTAGTTGTTGAAATTGTGCTAGACCCAGAGATCTGCGGATTTTTATCTGATCAATAATGTGATCCTAATTCTAGTGGTTTGAGGGTCTTGGAATTAAAAAAACATAGATATGCGGTTGACTGACTGCTCTTATAATAATGAGAATAAAATAGAGAATATTACAAAATACATCTTTACATGGATAATCGAATAATAAATCTGTCTTTAAGAGACCAAGTATAATACGTCTTTAAGAGACCAAATATAATACGTCTTTAAGAGACCAAATATAATACATCTTTAAGAGACCAAATTTACGGGGCACATCTGATATTGTAGTGGGGGGTATCAAGTACTTATCTAAGATCTGTCGTCCTCGAGTCCGGTGTCCAAAGGGTGATGGGTGAGGATGAAGGGTGATGGCCTCCATCCATCGGGCTAGTGGCATCAGATCGAAGATCGTCTTTCAGCCCTGCACGGCAATGTCAGATGTCCGATATCACCGGCCATCTCGGTCGGCGAATTCGTAAGCCCTCATTTGACAGCAAGGCATATTTACAGCACGATCCTCAAATGAGTATTCAAGAATACACACACACAAAAAAAAACCTGCAACACAAGTCACAACTACTTAGTAATGCTAGAATAAATAACATACTAAATATTGTATTCAATGAATGATTTCTCAAGAAATCATCTAATGAATACAATACATACAATTTACATTAAATATGAAATTAGAGGAATATTATAGGTTTTAATTGTAGAATTTGAAATCTATAATGAATGGGATTATGAAAAGAAATTACTAGTTTGATAAATATGCTTCTGATATCTATCAAAATAACTTTTCTGGTAGCAAAATTAATAGAGGACCAGGTAGGCTGAGTCCTGAATACAACTCGTCCTACCAAAACAATAGGTAATGCGAATAATTGCAAAATCAAATAGTGAATAATTGTTATTTTTATTGTTGAAT
Source organism: Nilaparvata lugens (assembly GCF_014356525.2). NCBI lineage: Eukaryota > Metazoa > Arthropoda > Insecta > Hemiptera > Delphacidae > Nilaparvata > Nilaparvata lugens. The sequence continues at coordinate 24,740,997 of NC_052512.1, forward strand.
TAATTGTGATGTAAGTTTCAAAATACATAAGTTGAATGTGATGCCAAATGTAAAGACTTTCAAATTGTGAAGAAACAAATTCAAAAAAAATAATGATTTTGTATTCAAAATTTTGAATATTATTCAATGTCCTGAAATGACAAACTCTTTGATTGCCTTTGTAGGCACAGCTCATAAGTAATATAAATCTATATAAGTAAATGAACAATAGCAGTATGAATGATAATGAATGAATGAAAATAGACAGATGAATGAATAAGAATGGATGATATTACAAATTTATGATGAATATACAATTACTCAACCTGAGTATCTTGAGGATGTCGAAAGCTGTCGAAGATTGTAGGCATTTGTAAGAAATGCTCCGGCAATGGAAATCATCATCACCATACCAGCCAGAGAGTGGGAGGGTATACGTAACCCCAAAGTGGAATGCTAAATTGCACAGTCGACCAAGTGAGTGGGAGGGTATATGGAACCCCAAAGTGGATGCAATTTCGACTGTCAATAGAGACTGCAGACCTTTATCGGTAGATTCGATCGTAGGTAGAATTGTAGAACAGATTCGGTAGCAGATTGATTCGAGAGATGTAGAGAGAGATTGATTGAGTTTCCCAAAATCCAAACTGTGGACAGAGGAAAAGAAAATACCCTACGGTAAGAAAATATGTTGACTGTAGCAACAGCGCTCTGAACTACACAGAGTTCAGAGTACAAAGAGTTTGAAAACAAGAATATGAAATAAAGATTTGAAGAAACATCAAGCAATCTTGATGATCTTGGAATTTTGCAGAAATGCAATGGAATCAAAATTCTAAATTGACATCTTTTAAAAAAGATTGAAATAGATGAACAATGTAAAATTGGAAAGAGCTTTAAACTAAATTCTAAAAATTGAGTTCAGAAAAACGTGTTCAAATTGAAAGTGAGGTTACACCTACCAGAAGTTTGAGATTCAAACACAATCCGTGAAGACATACAAGTTGTTTGATTGAATTAGGCCAATATCAATCGCAAATATGCCAATGAAACATAAAAGTACTGAATATTCAGCTGGAATAAATTCAAATTCGAAAATTGAAACAAGAGCTGGCCAATTACCACATTCCGGAATCGAGTTGAAAACAAAGAAGCAGCACACCAGCGCCACACAAACCGAGTGGAGCAAAACCTACCTACAACGGTTTCCGCAAGTGAGAAATGCAAGAATAAAGATACAAAACACAAATATTATTCAAAAGCAAGTGAAAAAGGACAAATTTGAAATTAATCAAATAATACTAGACAACAAATTGAAATTATTACAAAGATACAAATATTGAAAACAATGCAGACCAAATCTGCCAAACGTTGGCTATACTGGCAACTCGCTAAGTTCGAAGATCAAGGATGATGCAAATTGAGTTTCAACATAGTTAAAAGAATGATGAACAGTTAATGTAAAACCAGTGAGTATCCCAAACTTTACTCACACTTACAAAATTCCAGAGATATAAATGACTGTATCAATAAAAAATAGGAATTTACTCCATTTAGTATCACTTCCTTTTACATTAGTATATTGTCATACATCTCAGATGTGAGACTACAAAATTCAGTTATAAAATATTTGAAAACGAAGAATTGTTAAATCAGGGGTTGTTACCTGTAATATCAAAATTATTAAAATAAAGACAATACAACAATACTATAAAATATTCATTACTCACCCTTAAATGGGTTTCGACTGTCACTAATCCATAGCCTATGATAATAATAAAGTGCAGCAGTCAACCGCTCTGAATGAAAATGTGTGTGTGTGGTGTGTGTGTGTGTGTGTGGTGTGTGTTGTGTGTGTGTGTGTGTGTGTGTGTGGTGTGTGTGTGTTGTGTGTGTGTGTGTGGTGTGTGTGGTGTGTGTGTGTGTGTGTGTGTGTGTGTGTGTGTGTGGTGTGTGTGTGTTGTGTGTGTGTGTGTGTGTGTGTGTGTGTGTGTGTGTGTGTGGTGTTGTGTGTGTGTGTGTGTGTGTGTGTGTGTGTGTTGTGTGTGTGTGTGGTGTGTGTGTGTGTGTGTGGTGTTGTGTGTGTGTGTGTGTGTGTTGGAAAGGAGTACTTCCCTTACCTATGGCAATAGGGCAAGGAAAGTAAAAAGATTAGGTACCAGGTAAACATCTTACCGTGGCTATTCATTTGATAATCTTGGAATGTATTATCATGGTTGACTCACTCACTTTTTTAACTCCATTCATTCATACAATAAGTACATCATCAAAATTATAGGGATAGGAAAAATAAGCTAATCCTGTGCTATCCCTCTCTCAAATTTAGATAAGGTCACCCATAGTCCGAAATAGAATAATAAATAACTTATTTGAAAGAATTTATCCATACTCAATGACTGGATAATAATAAATTGTCCTTTTGTTTCTTTGCAGATGGCTTGATATGGGTTGAAGATGCTGATCCTAACGAAAGTAAATTGGAATTGAGGTGGGTTCAATAAGAGAGGAATAACTGCTGATTCTGCTCCCTTTAACAATATTGAAATAAGCTCTGGAAAGTGCAAAATCCTTCGCTGAGATATTCCTGTGTAAATTGATCAAAAATTTGATTTTATCCCGAATTATATTTGAAAAGAAGACGAGCACAGTTGCAACACCATTATCAATCTGCAGTGAATTAATATTATCTGAGAGTTTCAACACTTAGGGCCAGTCTCATCAAATTTTTGGTTGAGATGTTGAATTCAGTTGGCTCAATGACAGACAACTCTATTATGTTTCCTCATTTGAGCTTCGACCTCCCAACCTACTTCCAATGTGAGTTTTTGAAATAGAGATGCGTCCCATGTTATTTAAATAGATTACTTTAAGTCTAGGGAGTTATTTGTTTTTTAGTCCTGCAAGAGCGGAAAGTGACACTATATCATTATGTTCAGGGAGTAACTAAGTACTTTAAACAGATGGTGGAGAGGAAAAATTCCCAATATCATTCTAGCATCATAATAAAAACTATTTTCAACTTTTGCAACTGTGGGAAATTCTGATTTGATGTCCTCTATATACGATTCTAGGATAGGCAACAAACACATGATGATTATACTGTGCCTTTTCTTCATCATAATCCATATCATATGCAATCTTCAGTTTATATTTTCATTGAATACCTAGACTAAATATTCTGCAGCTAAGGGCCGGTTTCCGAGCTTGGGATTTAGTAAGTTCTAGACTTTAAACAGCTGGAGTCAGAAAATTATTGGCTTTATAAAACGGGGTGTAGTCGCCCAGATCGATGACCGGATTTTACATTTTAAGTTATGTTGTAGAAGGAAACATTGTCACCAATAATGTGAATTATAAAAACTATTTGATTTGCAGTTTCTATAATATTGTAGGTGGAGGAAGAATGTTGTGTACATCATGAGTAAAACATGCTTTTCTCCCTCAGGAAGATATTTTTGGCCTTGGCTCAGCCTCGAGCATCAAACTTTCCCCTCAGGGAGAAAACAATGTATTTTTCACTCTAGATAATATACAAATAACTATTCATGAATGATTTTGCAGCGATTTTAGGAAAGATACAGATGACTACCGTTTGGAATCATGGCCTTTGATGAAATGCACCACTATTGCTCCGCCAACAACGAAAAGGGGCTTTCTCTTAAAATTTGGGACAGCGTGGGAGGATGAAGTTAAAGTAACTGAAGATAGAGTGTGAGTAGTGAAGACTTGAAAGTTCAACACCTGACCAATAGGAAGCGAGGGGTGTGGCCTAGAGCTCTGCCCCTTTACCTCCCTACACACCTCTACTAGTGTGAGTAGTGATCTCCATGTAAAAGCCAACATAACAGTTCCCTTGCTCCTCATCTTCTTTGTACCCATTTCAGTCAGCCACTCAATCAATGGAATATGGGAACTGTATAGGAACAGCTAATTTCTCTCCTCCCCCCCTCACAACAACAATAGACGACATTGCGAACTCATCAGATGCATTATAAAAATATTAATTTTTGTTAATCAACTGGGATCAACTCTTATTATTCGACAACCATGTACACATCTGTTATAGTTCTCATTTGAAATTTTTGTGTGATTGACTATATTTTATTCTCTTCAATTTTTCTTTTCATTATATTATATTTGATAATCTGTCCTTTTAAGGGCCGGTTTCCAAACTTGGGATTTTGCTAGGTTCCAGACTTCAAACACCTGTAGTCAGAAAATTGGCTTTATAGAACAGGGTGAAGTCACAGTTTTTATGATAATCTTTATTTTCTCATTTCTTTAATTGGAAACGTTTCTCCTCGATGAGATGAAACATTCATAAATAATTCAAAATATCTGAAACTTTACACTATTTTCTCTTTAATTTTTTTGTGTTCATTTTTCAATTTGATTCGAATGTGGACTACAACTATGCCCATTCTGGAAATCCAATTTTCTGACTTCAGCTGTTTTGAGTTCAGAACTTAAATCCAAGCTTAGAAACCGGCCCCAAGTGTTCTTATCAAGGTTGATATTATCTGATCATGTTTGTATGTTCTTGTTTAAAGGATCTGCAAACAACTTGTCCCACAAAAAAAAAATGAACATTATGATATTCAAGTGTATGGTCTCACATACCTTTTCTCAGGGTATACAGACTGGAAAAAATTGGATTTTTGGAGCAATAATTTATTCCAAGGACAAGCACAAGATGTTTGGGTCTGCATGAGAAATGATGTGAGACTTTAATATTCATTCCATGAATTTATTCATTTATAAATTAATTAATCAAATAGAACCATCTACACAGCGGCATAACGTACACCCCCCCCCCGCTGCCTCCATGGCGCGGGGGGCCCGGGTCCCTAGGAGGCCTGGGTTAGGGCCCGAAATGATAATTATATATTGCATACTCTAATAAGAGGAATTGAATTAATGATCATGAAGTAACTTTTGATAAAAAAGCAGAAGTTTTATTATGGAAAATGACAGGTTTCATTTATTGTGTATGAAGAAATATGCAATAGAACAATGTTATCAGTCTGGTTATAAATTAATATCAAGAGAATACACATAGAAAATAATAAATAAGGCAAGAAAGAAAAACAATCATTGCTCAAATCTACCCATAATAATATTATAGTCCCATTGACAAAGCTTCAATAATTGTGTGCTGGTAGTGAGCTTATTGAAAAATTAGGAATGTTGTTTGTTTACAAATCATTAAGATTTATACATCTGTTGAGACAATCCAGACTGAGACTATTCAAACCACTTACTTGTAGATAAGATTTATTTCTTTTCTCTCTGATTCAAACAAAAATTGTCAGAATGGTTCTAAAGTAGGTCGTTATTTCTATTTACTATCTTTAAGTAAGCATTGGAGGAAAGAAATTATTTTCCCATGAATTCCTGAACATATTATATACCATAATATAGTGTGGCAGGGGTGCCGTAAATATAAATACTATATAATAGCTTTATTTTTTATATAGCATTATTTCATTTGCAATTCCCATCCGCAATCAGTGGTTCAGTTACTCTCAAATTGAGTTTATATTTTATTTCCCCAACTAAGCTATGTAATTCACTCATGAAAGATGTACGTTCACATTAGAGTTTAATGCTTGGGATTGAGTGAGAAGGGGGCTGGAGAAAGGTGGTAAAATTTTAGAAAAGGGGTCTGGAATTTTTCTTGTGAGGGTCTGGTTTGGAAATGTTACGCTACTGCATCTACATTATTTAGTCCAAGTGATAAAATCAGCAACATTCCGAATGAAATAAATGTATGTGTGTCTGGATACATGAATATTGACACATAATCTAATTCTGATTCTTACCACTCAACTAACTTAACTCATGTTCAATTCTAACAATTCTAATTCTTAACTTAAGAACGGCTCACAGAACGGCTTAAATGATGTCTATGAATTTGAACCGTGTCTGAAAATAGATTCCTATGTGGCCACATTGAAGCAGCTGTTGTGGTGTTCCCAAATTTCAGCCTCTATCACTTGAAAACAAAGTTTCTACATTTCATGCAGGCTGGCCAGTATTTAAAACTCCAAACATAGTAAAGATTATGATGTAGGGGTTTTGGGGAAGGCTGATGAGGGTTTGAGTTGAATTTCATTACACCAAAACAATCTGACATAATCAAAAATCATCCCCTATTTTTGTAAACTGTGAGATCTTGGGGTAGTTTTTTGGAAAATTTTTGTATTTTCTATTGTTGATTCTTGAAGAAGACAGAATGCTGAATACAGTGAAATGGAGAAAAAAAACAAAATCCTTTGTTGTTGAGATATCAGAAAATTCTTTTTGTCATTCAATTCTACTCATTGAGAGAATTTTCATTTTCATAAATTTATGATCATTGGTTAGGGGGTGGTTCACTAAATAAGGGTAGTTTTTTTTTAATTCTCTGTTTGAGGCAATTTTTGTTTATTTTTTTGGAAATGTTGGAAAGTGATTAGTAGATGAAAATTTATATATTTTTTTCAATGGTTGCTGAGGGTTGAAATCTTTAGGAGTTGACCATTTTTAAAATTTCAAATATCTGATTTCTCAAAAAAAATTTCTCCATAAAATAGAGCATCATAGCTGATCAAGGATCCAGGATGGAAAAAATTTTCCCAACCCCCAAGCCAGAATTTTGAAAAAAATGGTAATTTCTCATAGATAGTTAAATGATTTTTTTCTACTAGATTTCTTTTTCACATCTAAAGAGATGAAAAATGTATTTGAACTTTTGTTCTAAAATCATCCCCTACTGAGTTGTTGAGAACTTTATTTACATTAAAAACCACTTCCGAATTGGAGTGTTTTTTCAAAATCATTTTCTGTATTATAAGTTGAGCTTCAAAATTATTGGTGAGCTAGAACATTTCAAGCATAACAAGATGATGAAGCACAGAAGATATAATATTCAAGTACTGCATGATTATAAATTTAATTCAAAATGTAATGATATTTCTAGTATTCACTCTACTATCTTGTGAATGCCACTTATATATAAACTTCACAGTTTTGCATAAATATTTTATTTTAGTTCATTGTAGGTTTGTGGTAATATTAGAAAAAATATATTATAATACATATTTATGCTTGAAGTGGAGAAACACATGAAATTTGAAATTTCCAATACAATTACCAAAAACTGATTATTATTGAAATGTATGTAATGGTTCATAGATTTCTTTTCGCTTTCAATTTACAAGGTTTATTTGAGTGGTATCGATCTATTTCTGGCAATAACGTTTTGATTGAATGAATGAACAATTACGTTGAATTAAATAAAATGAATAAAACTAATAAAAACACTCCAACCTTAAGTTCAAATTCAGTCTCTCAACTCTCAGATTGAACTATATATATATTTATAGGAATTGTTGAAAATAAATAAATTTCAAAACAGAAAAAACAACTAATAATGTAAAAAAAATAATAATACTGTTCAGTTTTTGGGAACTTCAGTATCTGTGTTTAAGGGAGAACAAAAAAATAGTACAGGTCATTTAAATAAGTGAAGTAAGGAATGTCAACAGAACCAGCCTTGAGACTGCTCACCCCCCCCCCCATCATGGTCTGTTTGTACAGAATAAGAAAGATAGAAGTTCAATATAAATAGGCTGTAGTTGATTTGAATATTCTACTAATAACAATACTATTTATAGTACAATGGTGTACATTGTTGTTCTAATATAAATAAAAACTCATTATATAATAACTGTTTTAATTTTTTGGGTGCTATGAATTGAAACGAATTTTATTCTGATAGAATAATACAATAGATTATTATGGAATATATTACATATACAGAGTATAGTAAGATGCTATAAATATTCAAGTTAATTATATGTAACAATTATACATGATAGTGGGTATTATCACCATTACCGATTTAATACTTTTTAATGATTATGAACATTTCCAATGTCAATCCATAATCAATGTCAATGTCATTTCCATCATCAATATTCATATTCAGCTTGCTGCAAAGAGGAGATTGAAATAATTCCGAAGTCTTTAAAATTGAAATAGTTATGAAAATTCGAAGTTATAGTTTGTTACCTCATGCTTAAGGAAAAACTCATATGTAAAAATGTTAGAGATTTCAAGAGACACAAGCAATACAGATATACAGATATAATTGTTATTTTATCCTCTTTCTTTTCGAAACTTTTCCTATTTAAAATCTTCTTATTTGCTATCTGATTTTCCCCACTTTTCTTTATTCTCTTTCCCACATATTGAATACTGTTAGGCCTACACAGGTTCTTTTTCCTCATATCCATATCCACTATACATGGAATCAACAAATCCATCTTTGATTGAAATTGTTATCATATTAATTTCCTTCAGTAGCTTGTCTATTTTTTTTTTAAATTCATTTTTTCGCTTTTTATCAGCAGTGAAGTGATTGAGTTTATTGAAAAATACTTATTTTTGAAGCCTTCTATTATTCAATATTTATCTCTCATATTTATCACATTTTATTGTCATTTCTTGCTTCATTTTTTCTTGTTATCTCTGCATATTTTGTATTGTATTGTTTGAAGTAGTGTGACTAAACGTGTCTAGTCTTGTCTTGACTAACTGGTGTGTGCCCAGCCTTGAGGAATATGTGGATGTGGACAAATATTTGAAATCCACTCAATAACTATTGTTAGGTCATGGAATGAAAACTCATGATATAATTATCACTAAAAATATCAACTCCACCCACACCAATCTTTTTATATTGAGCGAGCCATTTCTGTATATATGTTCATATCTTTTATATTTTTATATCTGGTCATTTATGTTCAATGGATCTCGAAAACGGGTGTAACGATTTCCACAAGATTTGGAACATAGTAGATTTATGATATAAAAACTCGATTGCACTAGGTATCGGCATCCTTGGAAAAACTGGCTGAATGACATTAAAAGGATAATTCATCCTTGGCTGAAACAGCTGAGACTTTTTTCATCTGTGAATAGTAAAAAGTGAGAGAGTGATTCTGTGGAAAATCAAAATATCGCATCCCCGAAATTCGTGAGCTGACGTATAGCCAGCTGTAAAATATAAACACAATCATTTTAGAGAATTGTGTTCTGTTCATCAATGGATAAAAAATATCGGGGCACTGAGCTTCCCTCGTTATTTATTTATTGATAAACATAACTCAATTCTTTAAAATTATTAGGGAAGGACTAACAGGCATATCCCAAAACTGTTTTTCCCCAAATTTCGATTTATACACTATAAATATTCCAAAAAGTAGGTTATGTTCCATACACTCGAATTGAGGTCAAAAATTCAATCCGAATATTTGAAAACATAAAAGTTCTAATTCAGATTGTTTAGCCTACATACCAAATTGAATAACAAAATAACACTCACCAATCACTTAGACCTGTAAAATAATTATAAACTTAGAATATTCTGATATATTATACCATATCATGTCAACAAATCAGGTTATTTTGATCTAGTCAATTAAAATTTCTAGATTTCTCGCGAGATATGGTATACAGCTGATCTCCCACACAGGTACATGCATCATCTGTTATCGACAGACAACAAAATCATCTCTGTTTGTCCAGGGATGAATCATCCTTCCTATGTTCCCCAGCAAAATTTTCATGCAAGATTTCCTTGTGCAAGATACAGAGTGGCCCAAATACCTAATAGGTCTGGTTCATTTTTCAGTGAAGGAATGGCCAATTTCTATATTCAGAGAAATTATAAAAAATTCTTGATCTTGAATTTCACAACAGAATCTCCTCTTTTTGTTGCTGAGAACGATTAATGGGAGAATATGATTATTATGTAAGATTGGATTGTTGAAAAAATCAATTACTTGATCAATCAGCTTTAAATTTTGAACACGTGTACTTGGACAGCAAATTAACATTTGAGTGTCAAAGATGTTGAAGCAACAGAATAATATTTGAAGAGTAATTTTGCATTTCAATTGACATCCCAAATGGAACCTGCTGTTAAATTATTATTGTAAGAGAAATATTTAGCAGTATTCATAATTTTTATCAACTACAGTAGAGCTCCAATTATCTGAATTAATGGGAACCGGGACCCATTTGGATAATCAAATATTTCAATAATTGGAGTTTTTTTTTCAAATTTCCATTTGATAGAAAAAAGCTATGTTTTTATATTGCACTATTTTTGTATTGAATTAAATGAAAGAAACATTATATTTTGACATGTGACATGTGTTGTGCCTACACTGACTTTGCGGAGGGAAGGACAATAGTTAGCAAACGCACAAACACTGGCTTTATGGAGGGAAGAATAATAGCGCACTTAAGACTTTTTTTGGACATTCTTTTTTCTGAAAGTGATTCAGATAATGGGCTATTCAGATAGTCAAAGCTCGGAGAATTGGAGTTCTAATGTATGTATGATTAAAAGCTGCAGCTTTAAAGACAACATTGTAACAGTTCTTGAGCGAGTTCTCCAACAGAGGGGGTCACTAGTTCATATGGGTAGAAAAAAGATAGATTTTTTACTGTATATTATTATAATATTCTTGAATTGGGATTTTCATTTTGAATTGAAAAAACTGTATAACAGTAATTGATGGAGCCTCATTCAATCATTGATGAAAAATAAATTTGGAGGGATCTCATTATAAGATTATTCCACAATATGTGATACAATCGACCCATTCATTTATAGATTCATAGATATAATATAATTCTAAACTTATTATGAATTTTATGGGAAAGGAACAACAGCTTTTATGCTGATATCAGCTGCATGAAAAATAATACTGGGAGGGAAATTATGGAGTAGGCCCTACTGCAGTATCACACAGAAATGATATAACCCTTTCTCCTCTCTGAGAAGTGACTACACTAGTGTGCGCTTTAAAAGAAATTGTGTTTTCTCATAAAATTGAAAAGATAGCAGAGCAGAGCAAGCCGATGTACTGGTAATTGGCTAATTGCCAATATTACTGTGACTTGTTTTTATGCTGTTGAATGTTGATGTGGAATGATAATAACAGTGGAGGAAGAGAAGGAGGAGACAACAGAATAACTACTTTGGTGGAGGGATTTGTGAATTAGCAGGGAAGGCCTGTCAATGGTGCTGATCTCTCATGGCAAATTGAAGAACTAACTTCTAGTCACCCACTTTACCCCCCTCCACACCGACTCATCATTGTTGGTCACCCATTTAACGCAACATTAATGCGTCCTCTGCTCTTCTCTGTGGCAAGCGACCGAGCGTGCTACTATCTTGCGGCAGTCTGCCGAACTTCTACGACAAACAAACCGTTACACTGAGTGGTCATTATTTCAGTCAAGTCATGCATTACTTCTGGAATCTATCACGTCTACAGATTAAATCGGATCTTGTTGAAAAAATTGCATTGGATAAAATATTTAATTTAGCAATGTGTTAAAATAGCATGTGTTTTTGAATTTCAAATATTCCTTCCAAAAACCTAGGGAAATTTTTGAACTTGCTTTGAAGAATTTTATTATGTTTCCAATGATGTATAATATGTAAATTTCCGTCCATAAATAATGGTGCTATATGTTCCGAAAGGTAACATTGATCTTATGGGACATTCAATCCAATATGGCGAAAGATGACACGCACTTTAATTAATGCAGCTTCAATATAAGACACGCATTCTTAACTCTAATTCTGTCTATTCATATTGGCATTGGAGTTCCAAGGCTGCAAACTGCTTATCATTAAGTTTTAATCAGAAAAGTCATCACAAATAAATAACAATATTTCTTGTCTGTTTGCACAGGAGGTAATATTCTATAGAGTGATAAACTATATGGTATTGCCAGATGAGATTGCAAGCATATACCATACTGAAGGCATACATATTGGTTATCTCAATCTCCCAGATAGTAGTAAGAATGTGGAGGTGCGTGAAACAAAGTTCCTTCATCCAGATCGGTTCCATGCTTTGAAATATGGTAAGTTCAAAGAATGCCTCACCATACATTATTTCAATTCTGATTTCATTATATTGAGGTCCACGTTATAATGGCAGTGAAGAAAGATAGGAGAACAGCCGATCCTCTGGCTTGGCAATATAGTAACTGGCTTGGCCTATAGTAACTGTTCATTCTTGTTTATTCTCGTTCATTTTATTAAGTGAGAAATTATAATTTTCAATGATTTGATGATTGGTTTTAATAAGATGGAATATTTTGTTAATTAATTATATTAGTTTTACATTGTTGAAAGACAATTTGGCAATAGAGCAAAGCGAGAAAGAGATAGTGCTACCTCTTTTGTTGGATGATAGCAACACAAATGTTGTTGTTGTTGTTAGAGTAATTGTTGTTGAATATTAAAATATTGTTGTTTTTACAGTGGGTGAGCTGCAGTTTGTTCAAGAACAGTCATTTTTAGTTCAAAGATTGTTTCCTCTGGACTACACAGCAGCATTTCCGTAAGCATTCATTTATATGGATTACTGAATACAGTAGAATACATGCTACCTTTGAATACATGCTAACCTTGATAATCTGGCCCTCTGTCAAGCTCCCACTGATTTGGCTTATTGGTTATCCTCCCATTATCTGGCTTATCAGTTAACCCTTTGTTATCAGTTAACCTTCCATTACAGCTAATCTGAGCAGCATTCAATTCAGAGCTCTATTATACCTGAGCATTACCTCATGCATCATTGCATGCAATGATTAGTTCACATGACAGCTGATGTTTCACTAGGTTAGATTGCGATATTAATTGCTTGCGTCATTGCATGCAACTAATAATCCACTCGACAGCTGATTTATGATCAATCATTCTATAGTCTGATTTTTATGGTAATATTGGCGTTTTAAGAAGACTTCTTTTTTATTTTGTTTTATCCTTAAAATGCAAAATTTCAAAAAAAAACTTACATAAACGTCAATGCAAAAATCAGAAAGGAACATACCTGTCAAATTCCATGCAAATTTGATGCCGTGTTTCGCCAAAATGAGGAACATAAATATAAATATGTACATATATACTGTCTTGTAACAAAGTGAATTTTGTGTCGAAAGGAGAAGCGTCATTTTGCATATGATTTGGATAATTTCCTCTATTTTTGTAGAAGATTAGGGTCGGCAGTCGGATGTATGTTGCTAAGCTTAGGGTCGAGTCGGTATCGTTCTTCATGAAATTTCTGGAATAGAAAGATTGTTTACTGGTCCAATTTATTATAGTAATTATCAGTATTGTCATCATGGTTGCACCCTTAGCATCAAGATCAGCTGAATCATACCCTGTCACAAGACCAGTGGCGTGATCGTCTCCTGAGACTCCTGTTGGTCGGTAATCTCAGGCCCGGCCCCAGGGGTGGGCGGACCGGGCGGCCGCACAGGACGGCAGGTTTTGGGGCCGGCAAATTTAAAGGAACAGAAAATTTTAAAATACAAATAAATAATGAATTCATAATTTCAAATGTGAATGGTAAAATTATATAAGAAGTTTTTCAACCTCGAGCTAATGAAGACTTTTCTGAGATCAACAATGTCCCAGGAACGTCTGAGTGGTCTAGCGAACATAAAATAGTTCAGTCCCCAGATCTTGAAGAATTGGTGAAGGAATTGCAAAGGTCAGACGAGTTCTACTTAATTAAACAGGTGTGTTAAACAAACTTGTAGAAATTGTAGTTCTAATTACTTAGCAAGTTAAGTAGGCCTAATACTATGTTGCAGTGTACGTCTTAAGGCTGTGCAAAGGCTAAAAATAAACTTTCTTGTACTGGTGATATTTTTCAAAGTTTTTTAATTTGTACCAGTATATATCAAAATGAAAAAGTTTTCTTAGGAAAACATTCTCTTCCAATCATTACTTTTTGAGGTATGAACGCCTAAAGTTTAAATTTTTGGGACAGGACATTTCAAATTCGGTAAGAGATAAATTCTTCATGGTATTGTTGATTGAATAAAACATGAAAATTTTGAAACATTCTTAAAAAAGTTATTCAATTTAAAAAAAAAAAACTCAACACTATTTTTGGTCATTTTTGGTAAATTGAAAAACTTTCTCAAAAATTGATATTTTCAGAAAATTTTTGTTTTATTAGATCAAAAATACCATGAAGAATTTATCCTTTTAATTTTATGGATTCATCTCGTACCGAATTTGAAATGTTCTGTCCCAAAATTTTAAACTTTAGGCGCTCATGTCTCAGAAAGTAATGATTGAAAAAAGAAAACTTTTTCATTTTGATAGCTTGATCCTTAAGCGATCCTCGATCGTGTCCTCGCGCGCCTCTCCACTAGGAAATACTGAAATGAAGTGCAACTAACGGTTGATTCTCATAGAACATGATCTCATGAGCTTATATCATTGTGCGAAATATCACTGTGAGGACAATATAGATGGTGATGATGGTTGAAGCTAAAAATGCCCAGAGGGATTTTGAATTTTACATCTAGATTGTAATCGGGATATATTGTTGATCAAATACTAAATATGATCAAAATTGATTTTTTTCCTTAAAATATCACTCATATTTGAAAAATCATAGCTCAGTACTCATTGGAGATAGAGAGTTCCGAATGATCTCATTTCATTCAGAATTTAATGATCTTAAAAAAGGCAAAAGCAAATTTTTCTGTCCGATCACTGATTTTGCCGGAAATAGCTGAAAACTGGAAAATGAACCTAAAATACGAACTTTTTGGGCCACTCTGTATTAGCACAAGGGAATTTTACATGAAGAATTTGGTTCTGAACCTCTCTCATGTATCCAAATAAAATATTAAAAAATCAGAACTACGATATAAATTGCAAGCAAACCCCCATTTTTATGTCTATATTGACTGGACTTTACTGTTCCCCAATATTTATAATTGTCAAATATTTGTTTAAATGTCAATAACTAGTGTTAAACATAATTTTTTAGAGTTTACTAAGACTCTGTGGTGTCGCAGCACAGCGGAGACACAATAGTAACGCTGGTTACACACTGGGCGGTTTCTGCCGCGGCGGCGAAACTGCCGTCGCAGCCTCGAAAAAAGTCAAGCTTACACATTCAGCGGAAAAAATACCGCCAAACAGCGAGCGGCAAAATATGATCAGTATGATCGTATGATCAGTAGCCAAAATAATTGTTGTAGTTCTTCATCGCAAATGTGTTGTGACTTCACTGTTTCATGAGTGTTCAGTTAATTGTATTTTGCACATTTTCCAAAAGTATATATTATTAAGTGTTTAACTTAAAATGGAAAGGCAACAACTTTTACCACGTTTGTTGTGCCGTCGAAGGAAAAGAAGACAGCAGAGAAATCGCCTTGCTTGGATTCATTGAAATGAACGTTTTTATTAAATCGACAGCGATATACAACATATTACAGTTTTTTTCTTGTCATCCAGAGTTTCAAAATCCCCTCTAATCTCCATACACACTTCCTTCCACGCATTCCTTGTTGCATCTCGATCCTTAAATATGTCGAGGGTTTTGTCCCACAAAACTGGCCTCTGTTCTACAAATGATATTAACAACTCATTGTCTATTAACTTACTCATTTTCTCACACTCGTCAACCACAAACACTTAAAACAATAGATAAATGTTATAAACAACTTACAAACTTTACAACAAGACACAAATTAAAAGGCTGATTTTCAAAGACCTCTGACTTGGAGCAACTGGGAAAGACGACTGATCAGCAGCGACGGTAGACAACCGCCAAATGTGTTAACGCCCATTTGGTCACATACGCCACTGCGTAGACAAGAGCAGCAAAACACCGCCAGCCGCAGTGGCAGTGGACGGCTGCACAGCTGCCGCTAACGGCAATATAGCCGCGCGGCGTTTCTGCCGCCCAGTGTGTAAGCTTCCATTCAAGTTCATAGACTACTGCTCGAACGGCGGCGACGGCGAAATTACCGCCCCGGCAGAAACCGCCCAATGTGTAACCGGCGTTAGGCGATCGCTCAAGGAGGGGTGGAACCCGGGATTAACAATTAAAGACGGGATACTTGTGGGGGGGCGGCAGTTGCCGATCTCGCCCAGGGCGGCAAAGTCCCTAGGGCCGTGCCTGGGTAATCTCTTTTCCCCTGGCCTCCCAATTTTCCATGGACCCTACTCTGCGAGGAGCAGGCAGACCTGGATGAGAGGTAGTGGTTCAGCAATTGAGTTGGTGTATGGCCGCGTTCCGAGCGGTGCTCCCAATACTAGATTATTTCTAGGGGAATTATTCTATTTTGTGTGTTAGAATAGAATATTGTAGGACGAGTTCCAGACAACTCAAAGATAGATTTTCCTTGGGGATTTTCTTTCTTGTTAATTATTTCTCCCAAACTCGTATCACTGGGGGTAAATGAGTTATCCTTGGTTTCAAAACCTGGAGGGGTCTTAAGTTTGTTCTACAAACAGTCAAGTGGAAAATTTAACTGGGCTCTTGTAGCGAGTTATTTTAAAGTACTTAATTTTTAAGTCTCTACTCTGTTGCTTCATGATGTTTTTAATTATAATAAGGGGATTGGGAATCGGTTCATTATATCAGTATCCACGTCGATTCAGGTCTTCAGTATGTCAGGACTGGTAGTCCGTATGTTTTTTCTTCTTTGTAGTAAGGTGGCCTTCAATTTCAAGAGTGATTTTTCTCAATTGAATTTTTATTCTTGTAGGGAAATCCCTGTCCTATTTAAGAATAGTTTTTCTCAATTAATTTTTATTCTTGTGGGGAAATCCCTGTCCTTTTCGAGAACAGTTTTCTTGATTAATTTTAATTCTTGTAGAGAAATTATTATCATCTATAGTAAATTTTCCTTGTTTAGTTTTCATACTATAGAGTGGCCCTGTATTTTAACCTTGCTTAGCAGTTTCTGACTAGCTGCAATTCCCAGTAGGAAAATCCCTATCCTTTTCCTAGAGAACTCAGGTGCAGCTTGAGTTCATCCCTGTCAAAGTCATCAGACCGTGACGTCCTTCCTCTTTCTTTCTCTCAATTTACCCTATTCTAAATTCCTCACAGCTCTCAGGTACAGCTTGAGAACTTCCCAGTCGAAGTCATCAGACTGTGACAAGCCTCCTCTTACTTTCTCTTAATTTTTCCTGTTCTAAAATCCTTCCTGATCTCAGTTCCAGATTCGAGATCATCCTAGTCGCGGGTTTCCAGACCTGTGAATCCTTTCTTAAATTCCTAGAAACCTGTCTCCTTCAATAGCAAATATTATTTGCTGGTTTTCCCTGTGGAAAATTCACAAATTTTCCCGTGATCTCAGTTGCAAATTGGAGATCGATTTTGTTGTAGTCCTTAGACTGGCAATTGCTTGGAAAAGCCCATTGAAATCTTTCCCTGGATTAGGAGTCTCTGACTCGATATTTTCCTTGTGGAAAATCTTGGAAAAATCCTTTTTCATACTGACAATGACATACTGTTGTCTTGCCGTTATTATTCTACAGACTGTGTCTGTGAAAAGCCTTCCCTATCCTCTCATAATAGTCGACATACTGACTATTGATTTAAAAGCGTTTCGGACGATTGAGTGTGATTCCCATACCCTTGAGGGCTGTCACATATAAGCCCTTAATAACCGGCACACAGTTGCTAGATTAGCGCGGAAATCCTGTTTAGCAGTTTCAGAATTGCTGAAAATCCTTTTGCAGCTACAGGCTCACAATTCAGAAATCCCATACCTAAAACCTTATCCTCTAAACTTTAATTTCCACATAGTTGAAATTAATACCCTGTATTTAGCTAGCAGGTCCTGCTTGCTGAGAGCTACAGCGCAATTGTCAGATTGCGGATTATTGAACATATCCAACTGTAGCTAGTCCATGTCATAGCAATACTTAGCAATTATTAGATAACCTAGGGTGTGGAATAGGGTATCCTAATAAAACTGGCGCCCAACATGGTGCTAAGACATCTGGCGCCCAAGAAATTCTTGATAAGGGGTTAGGTGAATCCCAATCCGCGATGAGTGTACACGGAGAAGAGACTACTTAACAGGATGATGAAGTCCTACAGGCAGTCCACCAGGAGGACCTCGCGGAACGCGAAGCCAACCCCAAAGTGTCGGGGTTAAAAATTTAGATCAGTTGTTAGATGTAACCAGAGAGTATGAGGCAATTTGTGCTGAAGAGAGAAATGGGAGGTTATATCTGAAAAGCACGAAAAGTGACAAACAAAAATGGAGTGATTTTCAACCTAAAGCTGCACCGAAAACATGAGAAAATAGGGTAGGAGAAATCCAAGAACCTAAGTGTTGGAATTGTCATAGAATAGGGCATTGGAAATCGAATTGTCCCAAAATTTCCAGTTGCCAAAAGTGAAGAGAAATTTTTGATCATTGTAAATATTGTCAGAAACCAATAAGGCATCAGGAATTGCTGAGGTGAGATCATCACATGTTTTAAGTACAAGATCAATGTTGGGGGATGAGCGCATTTTTATTGATGTAGAAATTGCAGGGCAAAAATCTATTGCACTATTAGATATGGGAGTAGAGGCGTCCTGTATTAGTAAAAGGGCTCTTAAAGTGTTAGAGAAAGTAGGGTGTGTTGGAAAAGAAAATTGTGGTCACCATGAAATATTAACTAATGGGAAATACAATAATTTTTCCACAAAAATTATAAAAAATTTAAAAATAGGAAATACTTTAGTTTCATTTCAACCGGTAGTTGTAGATGGGCTTTCCCATGATGTCATTGGGTATATCATTTATAAGGCAGTATAATATGAATATTCAAATGTGTAATAGAATTGTAGAGTGATTAGTGAAAATTAGAATGTAATATTTCAATTGCTGGCTGCCTAGCATAGGCTATGGTAAGCTTGCATTTTTTCAACTGATGGATGAGGTGAGGATCTTTCTCAGGGTTGGGAACTGCCTAGCTTGCATCCCAGCCTGGGAAAGATAGTTTTCATCCACTCATCACATCAACAGTTTCTGGCTCTTCTTCCCACCTGCTGTAGTCTAGTTTTCCACATGTAGGCCTAGGAAGAGTCGGACCTGAGACAAAAATTGCATTCTTTCTGTGCACTCTTGTTTTAACCGTTGAAGCGAACACAGCGCGCTCAGACATCAATTCTTTTCGGTAGTGTGGATCACCAAAATCATCGTTTAATGGATTTCTTTAGCGACTTCATTATGGGTGAGTCCCGAATATTAATCCTACTCAAATGACAAGGGGCGATCGAACTTTATTTGCATAATGATAGGTTTTTTCTTGTTCATTTGTACCATTCCAAATATCTTCCAATGTTTTTTTTTGTATTAGGCTAGGCAGCCAGAGTAGAGTCAAAATTGTTGTAAATAATGGTAGAGAAAATGTTCAATTATAACAAACGTTCATGGAGTAAAGAAAATTAGCTTTCTTTAACCACGTCTACCCTTTGGTAAAAACAGTTCATTAATATTTAATCTACCCGAGAAATTACAATGGTGGCAGCGGTGGGATATAGAGCCCCAGATTCTGAGGTTGAATGGTGGGAGCAAGTATACTCACCAGCTGAAATTCCTGGGGAGGATGAGCGAGAGAGGGAGAATCTTCGAGAAGAAGAGGTGGAATTTCGAGAAGAAGAGGAAGAACCACCCAGCCCCGTATTTGATGAGAATCAGGACCCTCCCTACAGCCCAGATGAGAGAGTGAGGGAAGTACCCCGATCCTGAATTGTGACAAGGAGTCGAGCAAGGTCAGCAACCTAACCAGAAAAGGTCGGGTAGAGAATTTCTGGATTGAGTAGGAAATTCTTTGCTGCAGACTGCGTTTGGCCCTGGGACAGCTGATTGCAACAAGAAGTGTGTATATATACATGAAGAGAAATAGAGTAAAACCAAAACTTGATTTATTGTATTTGTAATGTGTCGATTTTGATGATTTTAATTGAATTGAACAAAAGTATTCAAGTGTAGCTGTCATGTGACCCATATTGTAATAGATCTATCTTGTCATTTGCAATGAAGTCTAATGAGTACAGAAGTTACCAAGTTAATGATAATACCAAGATGAGAAGAATATTTCGATCTCTTGATCTAGCATATCAGAGATCAATAATCGACTATCTGAAGCAACATTGTTTGGTGCCTCAAGGGAGTCACATGTGGGGTGTGTGCAACGGTAACTGCCTAGGGTGCGCAGGTTACAACATGCATTAGGGTATGCATAGGAAATCAGGAGCAAGTGAAGAAGTCACTGGCTCAAATGAGACTCCTCAGTATGTGGCTGAGGAGAAGCACAGCTGTCTGGAACTGCAGGAGCATGGCTGCCTGGCAGGGAGGAAGTGTGTCTGTCCTGAAGCATAGCTGAGTGGAGCATTGTTTGATCAGAGGTTTGAGAAATCCTTGGTGAGAATGTGTAAGCTCACAAGGACTAGTAGAAGGATCACATGCAGTTACATCTAAGATGAATTTAATGTTGAAATGTTAGAAATCTATGTTAATTTTAAGGAACTTTAACTTTTGATGTATTTGTGTTTAATTGTGATGTGTATGGAGCCTTTTGTAATCGGCTAAATATCTAGAAATTGAGATTCATGTGAGTTTAGGTTAAGAATTTATTGTTTAGTTGTTGTTTGAAATATTGATATTCAATGGAGAGCCATTGACAGATAGTGTATTTTGTTCTCTGGATGTTTTGATTTCAAATCGTATTGGTTAATATTAGAAGGATAAGATTAATTGTGTTGGTATAGTATTAAGTTGCTGTAAATAACTGGGCTGAGGAGTGCACCTATTGAGTGGCAAGAAAGGGGTATCAGGGTCAGATATCTAACACTGCAAGGACACTGTACAGATGAGTTAACTAACAGAACATGAACCCGTTCCAAGACTGGACATAGCTGTTTCATCAGTTGCAGGTGCTATCGGCCTATCAGGTGGAGAGATTATCAATCCACAAGGAGTATGGTTCCAGAAGAAAGCAGATGTCCTTATGACAGGTGACTATTGGAGGATCCTGGTAGTTATCAACATCACTGAAATCAGTCATGAACTCTCTCAACTACACAATCAGACCCAAGAAATGCAGAATGCCATCACCACAGCTTCGGAAAAAATGCCTGCACTACACATTCAAAAGCAAGCCTTCAGCAGCATCAGTGATATGCAGGATGACATCTCTGACTCCGTTCGAACCCTGATGGATCTTCTGTACCAAGGAAGGGGAAGGAGGGGGCTGATCAATGTGGGAGGAAAACTTCTTCATGTAATCTTTGGAGTGGCAGAAGACGAGGATCTGCAGTCAGTGAAACACAGCAAGGAAGCACTCCAAACTCAAACTGCAGGCCTCATTCATGTGGAGAATGACCCTGACCCTGACCCGACATTTAAGTCACAGAGTGGCAGAAAACAGTAGAGTGCTGGTTGAAATTGCAAGGGAATGTTCAAAGAACACTAATGAGATAGTCTCTGCAATAAAGAAACTTAACCAAAAGGTGGTTAAGATTGAAGAACTTTTGAATGTCTATATTAACACATCCTCAGCCCTACAGAATTTAAGATTAGCAAGTAGTAATGCATTGTTAGATTTAAGAAAACTGATAACGATTATTAATGAAGTGTCATATGGTAGGTTAAGTATCAATTTATTGTCTCCTGTTGAGTTAAGTAATATTCTGGAAAAAGTTCGATCAAGCCTGTCAGATGGGTTGGAGTTGCCATTTGGGACAAACCCCACCAGTGCTTATCTGTACTACGATATCATGCGAGTGCGTGCTGTATCCATTGGTGCCTTGATAAAACTGATTGTGACGGTGCCATTAATGTCTCCTGGACGGAGATTTGAACTTTTCCAGGCTTTTGCATTGCCAGTTTGTGACAACCAGACCCAGCTGATGGTACAATACCAGCTGAAGCCTGCCCACCGCTTGCTGATGACACCTGATTGGGCTCGGTTTGCAGTCATCCACCAACAACAACTGGAGCAGTGTGAAGCGGGGCCATTGACTGTATGCTCAGTGATGACTCCAGTCTACAGCCGACATCATTCATCCTGCCTGAGTGCACTGTTCCTGAACGACCTTGCTGCAGCTCAACAACAGTGTCAGCTGACTGTGCTTGCCGCCGACCCAGCAGACACTTGGGTCTGGAATGATCAAGATGACACCTGGATTTACAGTGTAGCATCCAAGCGGCAGGTTGTCTCGCAATGTCAGCAGGGCAACCAGATCATTGTACATGAGTTGACACTCCATGGAACTGGACACATGAAGGCAACACCTGGCTGCACCTTGAGTACATCCCACTACCAGATCCTACAATCAGCTTGTGCCAGAGGGCACCTCAATCTTCAGAAGCACTTGGCACTCCTTAGTGTGCCTCCTGCACTCATGCTGACTATCCAAGGCATGACTAGAGAGCAGATACTGGAGGGCATCCACCATCATCAGACCGAAGGTCGCCTGCAACCTGGTAAACTTGGTGTAGATGAGGTGTCCATTGACCAGCTGCTACACCATCTGACATCCCTGGAAGATCAACCTAATGCTGAGGGGTGGAGCTGATGGCTCACCTCAGCACTCGCCTTTGGAGCCACCCTTGCTGCTGTCGCTGCGCTGACTGCAGGGTTGGTCTGGGACCGCCACTGTCACTCAGCTCAGAGCAAGGATGCTTTGGTATCAGCAGAGCAGCCCTCTACAATGGATGTTGCAGAGGACCCTACACCACCCACCCAGGATCCTGAGGAGCCCTGGGAATCCTAGTGCGCCCTTTTTCTAGGGAGGGGGTGATGTAATGGAAGCAATTGGAAGTAGTGTTATTGAAATTAGTGAAAATTGGAACGTAATATTTTAATTGCTGGCTGCCTAGCATAGGCTACGGTAAGCTTGCATTTTTTCAACCGATGGACGAGGTGAGGATCTTTCTCAGGGTTGGGAACTGCCTAGCTTGCATCCCAGCCTGGTAAATATAGTTTCCATCCACTCGTCACATCAACAGTTTCCGGCTCTCCTTCCCCCCTGCCGTAGTCTAGTTTTCCACATGTAGGCCTAGGAAGAGTCGGACCTGGGACAAAAATTGCATTTTTTCTGTGCACTCTTGTTTTAACCGTTGAAGCGAACACAGCGCGCTCAGACATCAATTCTTTTGGGGAGTGTGGATCACCAAAATCATCGTTCAATGGATTTCTTCAGCAACTTCATTATGGGTGAGTCCCGAATATTAATCCTACTCAAATGACAAGGGGCGATCGAACTTTATTTGCATAACAATAGGTTTTTCTTGTTCATTTGTACCATTCCAAATATCTCTCAATGTTTTTTTTGTATTAGGCTAGGCAGCCAGAGTAGAGTCAAAATTGTTGTAAATAATGATAGAGAAAATGTTTAATTATAACAAACGTTCATAGAGTAAAAAAATTTGCTTTCTTTAACCACGTCTACCCTTTGGTAAAAACAGTTCATTAATATCTAATCTACCCGAGAAATTACACTAGTATAGTTGATAGTGGAGTAACAGGCAGATTAAAGAGATGTCTAAGTGTTGTATCTCAAAAGTTGCTACAGTAGCTAGCGGAGACAGGAGGATAAGAGTGATAAAGGTGGGGTTCATGTCCATGTAAAAGTAAGTGGGATGGACCTCAATGCTCTAATCGATACGACGACAGATAATTCATCTATCTCTTCTGAAGTAGCTGAACGTCTTGGAGTAGAGGGGGAGCCCATTTTACCGGTTATTGTTCGTGGGAAAAATTATAAATGGAAGGTAGCTATCACACCCAATATAAAATCGCGAATGGTTTTAGGTTTGAAAAATCTCCGAGATATGAGAGCTGTAATGGAGTTACAGCCTCATGGTGTTCGCTTGAGGAGTAGGGATGATGAGGGTAAATTATCGGTTATCTCCGGGATGGAGAAGGTAGATAAATTCCCTGTAAGAGAACTTAATAAGTTTTCAACCATCCCTGAACAAACTCATGGAAGTGGCAAAAAAGTAAAACTCCATAAGAGAGTTGAATCTATTAGACTTTATACCTCTCCTAAAAATATAGAGAAGCAGGGGAATGCTTCAAATATTAGGAATAGGCAGGTCAAGGTCGCTCTAGTCTTTCAACTATAGGAGCCGACGGAGAAGAGCAGAAAATATAAGCAGTGTTGCTGATGTGTGGAGCGGGTTGCCTAAAGCCCGGTTGAAGGTGCTCGAGTGTAGAAACAGTACTGTATTAATTAGGTAGATTTCTAATGTGTTCCATATGAGAGGCGAATGGTTCTCTTTTCTTATTTTATCTTTTTCTCCTTTTCTTTTTATTCTTCACAGGTGTGGTGCGCCGTTTTACTTTTCCTTTCTTTTCAGATTACTCCATATCTGTGTTTCTGTCAGCTAGGGGCCATGGTTATCATGTTATCGAGAGATAACGAGCAACGAAGTCCACTGCTAATTGCTGTTATAATCGTTGGAGCAACAGGCTGTTCCGTTTTTCAGCATTAGGTTATGCTTATCTTGTGGCTTCGAGAAGCCTGACCTACTGCACTGATTATCCTTTTTCCTTTCAACTTGACACTCTTCTTTCATCTCTCTCTTTATTCATTCTGTTATCTTCTCTCTTTCACTTCCTCCTTGTTTTCTTGAGTGCTGTACTTCAGGTGTGTGATCATGGGTTCAACACGGATTC
The DNA here is from genome assembly GCF_014356525.2 of Nilaparvata lugens. Lineage (NCBI taxonomy): Eukaryota > Metazoa > Arthropoda > Insecta > Hemiptera > Delphacidae > Nilaparvata > Nilaparvata lugens. Next base: position 24,765,502 of record NC_052512.1, read on the forward strand.
AACCGGTACCTCAGATGCTGTATTTTCCTCTCATCATCAACCCCTCCCCCTCATTAGTGGTATAAACAGATAAAAGTAGAGAGAAATGCAAAACCATTGACTTGAATCTAAAGCCATGTCCACTCTGAACAAATGTTTGACAAAAAACATGTCCGGCAAACATGTTTGTTGAGGGATTCAGGAACAAACATTTTGAAAAGTTAGGACAATCATTGTTTGTCAAAAAAAATACTGTTTTCCAAAACATCTTCAGTGTTTGCTGTAAAACATAAAAACCTGTTCTCCCCACTTACAGTTTTTTGTTTGCCGACATGTCCACACTGGCCACAGACAAACATTGTTTGTCAAACATAATAGAATTTGACCAAACATGTTTGTCAAACATTTATTTGTTCAGTACGGACCCAGCTTTAGACCTCACTTTGTTGGTCAATTGGAAATACTTTTTTGAAATTATTTGTATTTTGATTTATTTAATGTATACTGTGTTGAATATAATTATTATTGATCGATGGATATGGGTTACAGTAAGCCACAGTTTGGATACAGAGAGTTGGCTGAAGGGGGCCAGTACCGGACGCTAGGAGCTCTGGCTGCACTGGCTGTCAGGAAGCGTGTGTACGAGAGACAAAGCTTGGCCCAGATCAATGACGAAGGGATAACAGACAGAGTAGGCTTCAATGGGGTCTGGTCGGTGACTTCAGCTTATAATGAAAATGGCGGCGGTTCGCGAATACTCCACATGGGCACTCAGTGGCAGCAGGACCTTGACAATGATGCGTCCACCAAAGGGAAACATCTCAAGTAAGTAACTCTAAGTAATTAATTCTCTAACTCTAAGTAAGTCCTCTTAACTCTAAGTAAGCAATTCTCCAACTTCTTCTCCTTCTTCTTCTTCTTTTTCTTTTTTTTCCTTTTTATTTTTATTTTTCTTTTTATTTTTCTTTTTCTTTTCCTTTTCCTTTTTCTTTTTCTTTTTCTTTTTCTTTTTCTTATTTTTTCTTCTTTTTCTTTTTCTTTTTCTTTTTCTTTTTCTTTTTCTTTTTCTTTTTCTTTTTCTTTTTCTTATTTTTTCTTCTTTTCTTCTTCTTCTTTCTTCTTCTTCTTTATACGGAGTGAATTGATTGATTATTACCTGCCTCTATCAAACATCTAGAAGGGCAATGTTAGGGCGCAGTAGGCTCTCTCTTACACTTAACCCTCCAATACAATGATTCTAAGTAAAACCAAAACACTGTACAACATATATTATGAACTAGCAGGTAACCCGTGCTTCGCAAGGGTCTATTTCAAAACTTTACACACTGAAAAATTGACGGGATAAAATATTGGAAAATTGAAATTGGGCCTATCACCATCCTCGATAAAGAATCTTCATGCAAAATCTCAAGTCAATCAGTCCATTAGTTCAGACGTGATGATTTACTTACAATTTTAAAATTTCAGCAATTTAAAAATGCGTCAAAAATAATTTTCCTATCCCGCTACGTGTATAAGGCAGTTCTCTCCATTATTATAGCATCAGTATCTTTGAATGACAATAACTTTTGAGCGGTTTGAGAAATCGATGTGTGGTTTTCACCATTCATTTCCTCTTGCAATTCTGTATCGAAATCATGTATCATATGACTTACTTCCCAATTTAAAAAAATTATTAAGTTGAATTCAAAATGGCGCTTCCAAGATGGCGTACCAGAATTTTGATGCGACAGAAAATCAGTTATTTTTATTCGAATAGGAACCCCAATCATACCTATCATCTAATCGCCCTTTTAAAAGAAATGTTCAGCTGTTTCTATACAACAACTGGAGGCATGACAAATTGAAAACTTGACATCATGAAATTTTTAAGAATAGAAAATAGGCCTCCAACTATCCTTGGTTAATTAAGGATCTATAAGCGAAATTTCCAGTTAGTTGAGTAGTTCAGAAGTGATGATGCGCCAAACATAATATTTTCCTATTCTGTACGTGTAAAAGCCAGTTCTTTCCTTCATTGTAGTATAAATAACTGAAGAAGACATAACACTTGAAAAACTCAAAGTATCATTTTATTGATTTTTCAATTCCAAACAAAATACCTACAAATTCGTTTCACTCCTAATATGTCTTCAAATAACTGAAGACATTCATTATAACTGAAGAATATAAACTATTATGGTACTAATTTTATTGTTGTCATGCTTTTCTTATGAATTACAATAATACAGCATGAAACCCATGTCCATTCATTTACACTGGTTGAAAAATTTTACATACAGAGTGGGTGAGAAGTTTGAGAACGACTTATATAATATCTCATACTCAAAGGTAATTTGACAGTGGGTGTGATTGGGGTTCCTACTGAAATTGAAAAATAATACTATTTTTCTATGACTTCGAATCCTGGACCGCCATATTGAATGCAACTTTGTTTTTTTGAATTAAGGTGGTCATGCAATACATGATTTCGATACGGAATTAAGAAAAAAAACCTTCCAAAGGGTTCTAGATTCCGTGAAATTGCCTTGAAATTCCGTATTGAAACCATGTATCAGATTAAAAAAAACAAAGTTGCATTCAAAATGGCGGATCCAAGATGGCAGACCAGATTTCTGAAGTCATAGTGGAGTAGTACTTTCAATATGAGTAGGATCCCCAATCACACCCACCATTAAATTACCTTTGTGTATGAGATATTAGGCCGTTCTCAGACTTTTCACCCACTCTGTAATATATTATTTGATGAAATTAGAGTTCAAACGTAATGAAAACAACTTCCTTCGGAAAGTATTTATAATAATACGTTTCAAGGGGGAAAATTAAGAACAAAAAATCTGGTGTGGTACTCTCACACAACTTTCCTTGCTCATTGAACTGTAAGCCCCATTCTTAAACGAGAATAATAGGGGAATGGCGGCTAATAATGATGATTGGCGGCGGCAACATATATTATTTGAAACTACGATCAGACTTCTGTATATGTGTATATATATAATTGTTTTCAGAGTACTTTTTCCTTTGTGTAAATTGTGAAATTCGATGATTTCTTTAAAAGTCGTCAAAACAGCTGTTCTACAGATGAAATATCTCGACTATGTATTTCTAAAGACTATGTCTTTTTATGAACTGCTCTACCTATCCACCTCATGCACGAGAAGGAGGTTACAAAGTCCATTTCTCAAGGATGGGGTGGACCCTCCATTAGTTTCCCAGAAAGGAGACTCATGCCAGTTAATGGAGCTGATAAATAACTATACAGAGTATGAATTTAAAAAAAAATCGGTCAAGTCATTTTTGAGAAAATCGTGAAAAACATGTTTTTTTTTAATTATCTGCCATTTTTCTCAAGAATATCACGGAGCTCCTGCAATTTTCCCAGAAATGAGACTCATGTCAGTTGATCGGGATCATAAATAGCTATCCATGGTATGAATTTGAAGAAAATCGTTGATGCCGTTTTCGAGAAAACCGTGAAAAACATGGTTTTCCAGTAATTATCCGCCATTTTGAATTGAATTTTATTGAATTTCTTATTGTCGGATGCTCATGGTATAAGAACCTCAAGTTTAAAATTTCAAGTCAAACGGTTGATTAGGAATGGACTTATTGTGTTCACAGACATACACACATACACACACACACAGACCAACTCCCAAAAATCATGTTTTTGGACTCAGGGGACCTTGAAACGTATAGAGAACTTGAAATCAGGGTACCTTAATTTTTTTGGAAAGCAATACTTTCCTTACCTATGGTAATAGGGCAAGGAAAGTAAAAATAAGTGGGAAATTCAGGAATCGATCTGAGAACACTCGGATTTCTGCGTTCAAAACATCATGTCTTGTAGTAACATTATAAGTTCCTCACTTATAAACAAACACATTTTACAACAATGTAAGCTATGCTGACTGTATAAAATATCATGTCCCATGAATGAAATTTGAACATTAATTCTGAAAAATCAAGAACAAGAATTAAAATTTGGGCTTCGAGGTGCATGAGTTCGATATTTTAAGAATTTATGTACAAAATTTGGAGATTCAAACCATTCCCGTTTCTCCGGTATGCAATCCACAAGTTGACATGTTTTGATGCGAACAAACAAACACACACGAACAAACACACACGTACACACGAGCAAACAAACACAATCCTACTCTCTCTTATTATATAGATTTGATTAAAAGTGCTGACTATACTGTATTTGATTTGATTTGTTTCACTCTGAACTTAATGTTTGGACATTGGATGATGTTTTGAAGGTGTATGAAGCATAAGTGGAACCAGATGTATCACACATACCATCCAAGAGTCCGTGAGTTTACCCGTGACAATATCTATGAATTTGATCAAGAAATGTTTGAAACTGTTTTCGAAATCGTGCAACAGGACATTTGGATATGTTTGTGGGAGGAAGATGTGGATAGGGTGAGTGCTCTTATTCTATGTGATAATTTTATGATTGATTCTCAGTGTATGTAGCCGAAGAGCCGGTTACTGAGCTCGGAATTCAGCTAAGTTCTAGACTTTAATTAGCTGGAGTCAGAAAATTGGCTTTCCAAAACAGGTCATAGTCGCAGCTTTTATGAAATGACTTTCCAAAATGGGGCATGAACTCCAAGGAGGCCGTAGCCTAAGAGCTGGTTTTCGAGCTAGGTTCTAGACTCTAAACAGCTGGAGTCAGAAAATTGGCTTTCTGAAACAGGTCATAGTCACAGTTTTTATAATAATCTTTATTTTCTCATGTATATAACTGGAAACGTTTTTCCTTGATAAAATGAAACATTCCTAAATGATTCAAAATAGCTGAAACTCTACACTATTTTCTCTTTCTTTCATTTCGAGTTCAATTTTCTAGTTTTTTTCGAAATTTGATTTAAATGTGGACTGCCACATTGCCCCATTTCGAAAAGCCAATTTTCTGATTCTAGCCATTTAAAGTTTATAACTTAGCTGAATCCCGAGCTTGACCGGCTCTTATGATTGTTATCTGAATGTCAAACGTTGCTTGTTCTTCATTAATGAGTTACTAGCAGGTAACACGTGCTTCGCAAGGGTCTATTTTGAAACTTTACACACTTAAAACTTGACGTGATAAAATATTGGAAAATTGAAAATAGACCTATAACTATCCTCGATAAAGAATATTTATGCAAAATCTTAAGTCAATCAGTCCATTAGTTCAGACGTGATGATTAACTTATTGTCCATGAGAAAGTGATTTGGAATAAGGTTTATTATTTTAGTACCTATGTAAATTAACTGCCTCCTTATACATTCAATATCATATATTGGTGTTATAGGTTACATATTTGTTAGCAGTGGCCCTTAGATTATAATAATTGAGTGTGATCTATTGAGTGTAATCGGATCTATATTTTATTAAGTAGGCCTACTCAATTACGGTTGTTATGTATAATTGACATATGAGTCGTATAGTTCCAAAACGTGTCTTATCCACCAAAAATCAGAATGGAGTTTTTGATGCCAGCGCATTCTTTAGTCAATTTCTCATCTATTAATGTGGATATTTTGTTTTAAAAAAGTCTTTTTGTATTAAAAACGGGCTTTGAAAATCGATGTTTATTCCAAGAAAAGTCTTATCCTCTACCAGTTTGTTCCAAAACATGTTTTCTCCAAGCTTATTAAAAACGTTTCTAAATCAATCAAAAATGGTTACTTATGTGAACAGTTCATTCCAAATCAAGTCCCATCCATCTTATTGTTGCTCTACGAAAATATAGTTCAGAATATTGTTTTATTCTCTTGTCGGTTGGTAACCCTCATAGTTTCTATTATTATGCAAACGTTTCCTAACCTTTATGTAGTAGTAAGTTGAAGTAATATTCTTTATTGGACCAGTTCAATTGCAGCCATCTGAATGGCACTTTAAAATTAACCCTTCAAAGAGAATCATCCTCATACGGAATGATAAATTGCAAAAAAATTTTGGTGATGGGTGTGAGTCTTTATCGAAGTGACATTGGACAGTCAAAATCTTTATTGAAGTCAAGAATGACAACTGAATGTTCTGCGTAATGGCAATCCTGTGAAAGTTGCCAAAATAAATTATGTACATGAGCTGTTATTGAAGCACTATGGTGACCAATGGACAGAGATTCCACATCTCTCCTTTCATAGACCTTTGCTGCCTGCTGAATCTGCCACAGAGAATGGAGATGACCAAGAGCTCATGAATGAGTTATGTTGTGAAGAAGACAGCACTGATGATCGGGTTGTTTGGAGAGCTCAGGGTTTGAGTCCTGAACACATTTTTTTCTTTGTTCTAGTTCAGACACTGTGTTACTTGTAAATATTTGAAAAACACTTACTTTTCTTGGAGTATTGAGGAATGCAGTTCACTCCTAAAGAGGAGCTTCTTCAGCCTGACTCCTGAAGCTCCTCTTCAGGAGTGGAATGCATTCCTCAATACTCCAAGAAAAGTGAGTGTTTTTTTTCTCAAATATTCACAAGTAACACAGTGTCTGAACTACAACAAAGTTATTATATAGTGTTTCATAATCAAAAGCAGCATCAACATTTTTTCTTGTATAAAGCTGCGTTTACACTAAAGTCATTAACAAAATGTTAATCACTTAATCTTCATAGATTCTATTAGATTGAACATAACTTATCATACATATTATGAACATACGTGTTTTTTTCAAGTTCCGTTCAATCTAATAGAATCTATAAAGATCAAGTTTTTAACATTTTGTTAATATCTTTGGTGTAAATGCAGCTTACCGATTTGGATAAATAAGATCCAATTCAGCTACTTTCATTACTTCCACTTTCTACTCTTCAGGTTTCACTTATAAGGACTTCAACTTTTTATGCTTTGAAATAACTTTTCTAGTACCTTTTATTATTTTCATGCATTGTTCAATATTCATAAAATTTTACTTATACTCAAATTTACACTTTTGATGCTCATTATTGTATCTTAAATGTAAAATAAAATATATTCTCTATAACAAACATATTGAATTGAACTCAATCATAAACTGAACTGTTATTAACAACATAAATTTTATGAACTTGAATAATCATATATGTGAATCATCATCCTTTTATATGGCACTCATGATGTCTTCTATGATAAAAATATTGAATTTTTTCATGTAGATCTTAGTTTTTACTATAGTCCACTTTCAAACAAAGTCTTTTCCACGTTAGTGAGTATTTTCCATAAAATGTCTTATTCATGCAAATTTGTTCCAAAATAGGTCTATTCCAAAGCTTGTTCCAGAACGTTCCTTATTCATTCTTCAATTCAAATTAAAGTGGATAGAACTTTGCAATAATCCAAAAGTCAACATTCTGAACTGTTCATAATTAGAAATACTTTCTTAGAAATACCATAATCTCTGCCAAGCGATAGTGGTGATATGGCATAACGTTTTTTGTCATTCCTGAAAAATTTGAAAAAGTTGAGAAGACACATTTTGGAACTATACGACTCTTATAGTCATGACCTCAAAATCACTAAAAATCATATTCGTTGGATAGAACCTGGGTTTGCTCAATATAGTTTTAATTATCAGTTTCTGTGCTACAAATAATTCAGCAATATGACAGTTGAAACAGCCTCCGCAAACAACAATGCCATACTGCAGAATTTCTTAATCTGGACTGCCATGTTTGTTCACATACACCCTCAAGCTATATGTGAAGTTTATACAGCAAGTGCTAGCCATGCCCGAGAATAGATACCCTCGAATATTGTTGTTGGAGGTCATGGAGAAACAGCTTTATATTCTTAAGGAGTGGAAAGACATAAGTCATAAGCTACAGATATCCTTGGAATCGGAGACAGTTGGATGCATCAATGTTGATGGCATCGACGCCACAGTGGAGCAGCAGTTGAGGGGCCGATGTCGAGAGCAGGTGCTGAGTTCGCAGAGGCTGGTACTGTTTCCAAGACTGCAAAAGTTCAGTGAATATCTGGAGGTGACGGACGACTTTCCATTGGTGAAGTGGCTGTTTGAGGCGAGAACCGAGCTCATTCGCCTAAACGAATGAGTCGTTGCTGGCAGTGGACTTTACTTGATGTGCAGTTTGAGGAAAGAAGAAGATGTTGTCCACTTCTTGGGGGAGTGTCCTGTCCTAAAGGAGTTCAGATGGAGATACTTTCGGAGGAGAGTGTTGTCAGCAGACGAACTCCAGCCCTACCTGAACGGCGAGAATTGGAGAGCTGTGGAAGCCTACTGCAGGCAGGCGTGGAGCTACCAATACGCACTGGTCAAGGAGTTCAACTATTGAAAATTGCCAACCTACCCAAACGTCAACAATTGACCTGGGATATAAGCCAGCGACAAAGTAAAGTGTGAGGAATGGAGGACTATGAAAAGTTATCTATTGTATATTGAATGTTATCTATTATTCATGCATTTTTATATTTCTATTGCAAACTATAAAGGCGTTATTATTATTATTATTATTATTATTATTATTATTATTATTATTATTATTATTATTATTATTATTATTATATTATTATTATTATTATTATTATTACTATTAATTAATTATAGATTAATAATAATAGGAGATCTAAATTAATTCTTTCAGTTTGTACAGTTATCATTATTATTGTTATTATTATATTATGAAGATCTAAATAGATTCTCACGACATAATTATTTGATAAAATATAAGATGTTATTATTTTATGATCTATCATGAACATTGTAAACTATCATATTATGTAATGTGAGAAAAAATTGAATAAAAAAAATATTATTATTATTATTATTATTAGTATTATTCTACTGGTGTGCTTCTTCACAACCAGATGGTTGGTCTTTAGAGTGCTTACAGATCCAAGTCAAGTAAGCGCACTTTACTATTGAGTTTGTTGACTGATGAATATAGTTCGTATTATACATGTAACAATAACATACCTACAGTTGCAATTTGTTGACTATTGACAATATTAATGTATTAATAAAGTTCATATTATACAAGTATTAGTCGCAGTTGTTTGTCCCACTATTTTTCACTTTGTTGGTATGATGGTGTTGTGTAATAGTCACTAGTTTTCCTCACTGTTGTTCTCTGTGTTGTTCAGGACCCTACTTGTTATTGAACAGGTGTCTAAAACAACTGATTTCTGTAGTTGAGTGTACAGGTCGGGTGAAAGATTCAGTTGCTCTATGGAATTGTGAAGTGATTTTGGAATTACGGCTGTTGATGATATTACAATGGGAACTATGTAGACTCACTCCTGATACCACATCTGCTTTATTTCGTCACACAGAAGTTGATATTTTGCTATTTTATCGGTTGTTTTCTTTTGGATGTTGCCGGTGTTGGGAATTGTGGCATCAATTAGGTAGGTGTGTTTCATATCTATAAAAAACTTCATTTCTTTGTCTACTACTGTGATGTCTGGTCTATTGTGTGGGACAGTTCTATCGGTGATTATATCTCTGTTCCAGTAGATTTTGACTTCACTGTTCTCAAGGACATTGCTCGGCTGGTATTTGTAGTAGGGGATATGATTGTTGACTAGTTTGTACTTCAGTGCCAGCTCCTGATGTAGTATTTTACACACGTTGTCATGTCTCCTTGTGTAATCATTGGCGCTAGTACTGAACATCCACTTGTAATATGATCTATTGTTTCTGTTGTTCTATTGCAGAGTCTACATGTGTCGGTCTGAGTTGTTGGGTTCTTCAAAATATATTTTTTGTAATTCCTAGTGTTGATTATTTGGTCCTGTATAGCTGTCATGAATCCTTCTGTCTCAATGAAAATGTTACCTTTCGTGAGCCAGGTGTTTGATGCTTTTTGGTCAATGTGGGGTTGTAATAGGTGATTGATGTGCTTACCATGTAGGGTTTTCTGTTTCCAACTAGTTCTCTTTTTCTCTATTGTATTGTTGTTGATTTGCGGTTGTAAATCTGAATTGTTCAATTTCAATGAGGTGCCGGATGTTGGTAGGTGAGTTAATGCTGAATGGAGGGGTATTGATTGTGCTTTGGCATAGAAGTATTTTCGGTGGCTATCGATTTGCTCATTACACATATTCTTTATATCTATAACTCCTCTTCCTCCTTCACTTCTAGGGAGTGTGAACCTTTCTGTGGCCGAATGGAGGTGGTGAGCACAATATTTGTTGAAACTCGTTCTAGTTTGAGTGTTGAGGGCTTCTAGATCTGTCTCGGTCCAGTCTATTATTCCAAAAGAGTATGTTAGTATAGGGATGGCATAGGTGTTTACTGCTTCAACCTTATTTCTTGCTGATAGATGCGTGTTAAGAATAGTTTTTAGGCATTTCATATATCTGCTCTTCAGAGTCAATTTAATTTCGGTTTGTGTTGTGCCTTTTCCTTGGTGATATCCCAGGTATTTGTAAGTGTCCCCTTCGGCCATATGTTCAATTTTCTCATTGCTGTTTGTTGTGTAGGGTAGCTCCGTGACCTGCCTTCCTTTTCTGATGCTGTTAATTTTGCATTTCTCTAATCCAAACTGCATACATATGTCATGGCTGAAGTTTTCTGTAGTTTTAAGGAGGTAATCTAGTTGCTGTCTGTTGGGTGCAAAGAGTTTGAGGTCGTCAACATAGAACAGGTGGGAAAGGGTGTAAGTATTTTGCTGGTCTCCTTCCAATTTGTAGCCATATTTCGTTTTGTTTAGCATATTGGAGAGAGGGTTTAGGGCTAATCATAACCATAGGGAGCTTAATGAATCTCCTTGGAAGATTCCTCATGTTATTCTGATCGGTTTCGTTTTATTTTTATTCATGCTAAGTATTGTCGTCCATTTTGCCATAACAGTTTTTGGAAACTATAATTTGTGGGTTCACTTGGTACATCTGCAGTACATGTAGCAACCAGGAGTGCGGGATGCTGTCATAAGCTTTTTTATAGTCTATGTAGGCATATGATAAGTTCCTGTGTTTTCTTTTAGCATTTGAGGTGATTTCTGCATCAATATTATTATTAACTGTTCCTTACATCCTTTCGAGTCCCTACGGCATCCTTTTTGTTCTTCACACATGAGTGGGTCTGTATGAAATTTCAGTTTGGCAGTTATTATGGAAGTGAGCAATTTGTAGATGTTTGAAAGGCATGTGATTGGTCTGTAGTTGGCTGGATTTTTAGTATCATTGTCTTTGGGTATTAGGTATGTTATTCCTTGCATTATGTGGTCTGGTACACTTTCTGGGTTTTCTAAGAAGGAATTAAGAATTGTTAACAGTGGTTTGTGAATATGAGTGAATTTTTTCAGCCAGAAATTTTGGATTTTGTCGGGACCGGGTGCTTTCCAGTTATGAATCCTGTTGATAGCTATGTTGAAATCATTAACTGAGATTTCCATTTCTTCCATTAACTGAATATTCATGTGATCCTGTCTTTCCTGTTCGACCCACTCAGTTGTTTCATCATGTTGCACATTTTGTTACCATATGTTAGACCAGAACTCTTTACCCTTTGTGATGAGTGGTGTTTCAGAGTTGTTTTGATTCTGATTGTGCTCTAAGGATTTATAGAACTGTTTTTGGTTGTTGTTGAAAGCTTGATTTTGCTTATGTCTAAGGGTGCATTTCATATATCTCTTGAGTCGTTTTGATTTTGCTGCTAGTAACTGTTTTCTTTTTTGAGTCTATGAGATCCCATATTTCAGATTCAGATAGGTGTTGGACAGTGAGCTTGTATTTTTTAATTTTCCTTTCTATGAGGTCCCCTTTCAGATATTGAGTAATTTGACCCATCTCTGCCCTCAATTCTAATATCTTTCCCTCGAGTCTTCTTCTCCAGTTAGGAATAGTTTTGGTGTTTCTATTTTTCCCTACAGGTGGTTGTTTATTGCATAGCTGAGTGACTGTTATTGCACCACTGTAAATAAGGAGAATTACTCCATCAATGTTAGGATTCTGTTCATTGTTAATTGCTTCTCTTATTAAATCATTCACTATTGCTATTGTGTGGGTGGCTTTTGGTATGTTCTGCAGTCGTGGGATGCATTGTCATTAGTGTGGGTCCATACCTTCATACAACATGTACATTTCATTAGATTTACTTCTGACCTGTGCCTTGTATTCATCTAGATTATCGGATGGGCCACCAGAGGTGTTTTCTTCATCCTGCACAGTCTCTCTTGTCTGTGGTAGTTGTGCTTCAACAGCCGTTTGTTGTATCACATCGTCTTGTGTACAATTTAGGTTAGGTGTGGTTTCTGCAGTAGTCTGTTCAGTATTTAGGTTAGGTGTGGTTTCTGCCACATTTAATAATAATTTAAAATTTAAAGACTGTATAATAAGTATAAACATTTCAAGATTATGATACAAAGATGATCAAGATGAAATACTGGGTAAATAAGTTCCCTAAAAAATACAAACAAGAGAAAAAGAAAACTGGGTAAATAAATTCCCTAAAACAATACAAAGAAGAGAAAGATTAATTAGAGCCTATCCTACATGTCAGTACTGAACTTTCATGAGGAAGTATATTTAATAAAATATACTACTATGGAATTTTGTAAATTCCAAGTATGACTCTAATTTGTTATAATTGTGAGCTATCACTCCCACAAAAACAACTGGTGAAGGAAAAAAAATATGTTGACTATTGTGACTGGGTGGATAGTTCCTAGATGTCTGTAAGGCAATGTGATAGCAGACTCTAGTATCGGACCACAAAAACAAAAGTATGCAAAAGGTTTTACAAACATTTGTTGTTGCAGTCATAAGGTTTTTATATCGCAAACAAGTAGGTCAGATAATCGAGTCCAGCCGTATGTGGTTCACGCCCACACCTCTAAAAAAAAATCACACCTACTTGTCTACCAAAAATCCAAAGTATTGGACAGCAAAAAAAAAATAAAATGCAAAATGGGTTAAAAGCCCAGAAGAAAACTATAACCTAATTACATATGGCTTATGGCACGATATGCAATGAAAGATGAGAACATGGGACATAATTGCTCTAAAAAACCTAATTACCTAATATGATACCTGAAAAAAAATAGACATGATTAAAATATGTAATACATGATGAAAAAATATACTGCAAGCAAACAATTATTTACATAACAAAGGATAGATTTTAGAAAAGTTAAGTTTTATCAACAAATTAAAGATTAGGAAAATAAGCTACTATTTCAACTTCTAATATTATTTCAGAAAAAATACAAATTTAAATGACTATGGACAAGATTGATTAAGATATGTATCATAGAAGAAATTTACTGAATATTACACAAAGACAGGAAAGAATTGAAATTTGAAAAGATCAAGGGCCAAGAAAAATAGGCTATAGGAAAGAAAAAAGACACAATTATGGACTCTTACCATACACTGTGTAGCGATTATGCTATTCTGAATCCCGGCATAACACAGGATTCCTAATCATTGTGTGTTGGGGAATACCCTTTCATCATGTGATTCACTGTCATAATCTTGTAAATAAGCAACTTGAAACAACCTTTGAATACTAATACATCAATGGAAACTTTGCGTTTTGTTTTCTTCAAGAACATGATTTTATTCATAGGTTCATTTGTTTCAACCAAGCAGTTTTGCCTACAAAAGTTAGTCATGTTCACTTGAGAATGCATAGCATACACCTTTTCAATTCTCAGTTGAAAGTTGAACTCATCAACTTGACTCAAAGCAAGATTCATTTTGTTTACATTTTTCCTAACCTCTACAGAAACCTGTTTCATGTAATCATTCACTTTGTTCATAGTTTTCCTAACCTTCAATGTAGCAATATTACTTTCATGATAGTTGACTTTCAGTGAAGACAACTCCCTACCTACTTCTTTATTCAATTCTACTATCTCACTAGGGTTGACTTTTTCAACAACAGTAACTAGGCCTACATTGTCAGAAACTTGAATGAGTTGATCTTGTAACTTAACACTACTATCATCCTGCTTCAATTTGTTTTCATCTTCATGATTATCACTCAATGTTTCAGCAAATTCTTGCTTCATATCATCAAACCTAGCATTAAACCTAGCATTTTGCTCATCAAACCTAGCATTTTGCTCTTGTTTAAAATTATCAAACAGTTGTGTTAAGGCAGCTATTAACTCATCATCATTTTTAATATTTTTCATATTGTATGCCATTTTGCTAGTCTGCACAGATAATATATTCATTAGGACTTGATCTCTCTTGAACCGATTTCCCACTCAGCAACAAACCATTCACAACCTATCAAGATATCTATCCTACTAATAATTTTTATAACCAGGGATTTCATAGTGTACCATTTGGGACATATTTATTTTGTAATTCTGTCCCACCAGAGGGGTAACATTTGCCGTGCTACCAATTTTTCCTTAAACGGTTGGAATAGCATTTAACACCTATCAAACCAAGGACAGTTGTCGGCTCCAATAAAATAGATTCTTGATAAACTGTGAATGGATCTATTGCCTATGAATGAGAAATCCAGTTTTCAGAGCAAATTAACTTATAATCTTCAGATGAAATTTTGGCAAAACACAGAAATATACAAAGAACAATAACTTACAAGCCTAATTATTTCAAGTAACTACGAACTAAAATACTTATCTAGTTTACAGTTGAAACACAGTGGCTATTGGCTTTACTACACTAATAGCTAATTTTGCACAAAAATTTATATAAAACTCAATCTAAAACATTAATAAATTCACTTAAACAGACAATAATTCAGAGCACAAAATTACACAAGCAACAGCCAGCCATGTTTTCAGAAGAGAAGGAAGGGCTGAACAGGAAAAGCAAAGTTGAAAGTCACGAAACCAACGCCCTGTTCAATATCGATCTCCACAGACACGTCATCAAAAAATTATAACTTATAAGTTTAGAATTCACATTCTACATCTGTTCTCAATAAAACTTTATTTTAAAATGTTATTTTAAATTTTTATATATATCTCGATTTAAATAAACCATTTATCCAGTAATTTGTTAACCCTGCCTCGGTGACATCATGGAACAATGCAACAAACATTTACGATAATAAATTCTCCGTCAAAAAGTTTATCCGTCTATTGATAACTCTGACATTTACTATAAAGTTCCATAGATCTCGAATTGAAGATTCGATTCCAATGTGAGAAGAAAAATGTAATATTACATATGAAATAATGCTGCAAAAAATAAAAAAAATAGGCATTGGTGGGAATTTGCTGAAGGTGTTTGAAAATTACTTTGTAGAAAGAAAATTCATGTAAACATAGGTGAATATGTTAGTACAGATTATAATCAAATATGTGGATTGATTCAGGGCAGCATTTTATCTCCTGTTTTATTCAATTTGTATGTGAACGATTTAGCAAGTCTCAAATTCAGAAGCAAATTACTGCAGTATGCAGATGATAATATTCTATATATGGTACACACTGATCTGAATATAGGTATGAGATACATGCAGGAAGACTTGAACTTAGCGAATAAGTATTTTTTCAATAATGCTATCAAGATAAATTCAAAAAAAACTAAAGTTATTATATTTAGAAATCATAGAATCAATATCAATATACACAACCATAGGTTAATATGCCATAAGGTAAATTGTCTTAGAGATAGGTTGAGAAATGATTGTACATGTCAACAATTAGAGTTCAATGAAAGTATTAAACATTTGGGAGTGTTTTTTGATGCAGACATGCGATTTGGTTCACATAATGATAGAATTTTGAAAATTATGAAGGCTGCTCTGTATAAGTGCTCTAGAATTAGCAGGTGCTTTCCAATTAGTACTAAAAGAATAGTCTATTTTTCCATGATACAAGGTGTAATATTTTATGGAATAACATTGCATAGTTTGGCACCAAGTTATTTGAAGCAGCCTGTCTATGATGTAGTTAGGAGAATAACGCAAACTTTGTTCAATGGAATTGAGATTCACTTGTTGGGTATCATGTCAATGGAAGCTCTTGCTAAATATACTGACCTGTCCAGAAATTATTTTAAAAATGAATTCAGGGAAGTTAATGAGATAGGTTATGGTTTAAGAAATAGGGCATTTAGACCGCAAAGATATAATAATAACTATGGTAAGAGATTATCAAAATTTAGAATTCCTTACCTGCTGAATTGTCTGCCACCTGAGTTGAGGAATTTGCAAGGAAAAAGCGAATTGAGAACAAAATTGAAAGATTTCTTTATAAGAATAGCTGAATAGGATAAAACATCTTTTTCCAAGTGATTTTATTATGTGTTAGTGTGTTAAAATTTAGTCAGGTTAGTAAGTAGTCAAGTTATAAATATGTAAAGTTAGTAGCATACTAAAGTTAGTAAACAGAGAAGAAAAGGAAACATAAAAATAAAAAATTCCAATAGGCTAGATTGATTTTAATATGGAAAATAGAAAGAAAGTATTGTATGTAAAATGTAATATGCTGATAGGTTTAAGATTATAAAAAAATATTGTAATGAATTATTACTGATGTTTATAAATTTTGAAGGTTATTTGATTGTGCTTCTGTGTTGTGTTCGATTGAGTAGTCTTAGTCTCTAGTCTGACGGCTACGGTCATCTGAATTTCGTTACTTGTGTATGAACAGTCAAAGAATTAAAGAGCGACTCAAGTGGTGAAAATCGGAACTTACTGTATGTCAAACTCTCAAGAATTTCCTCATTGTAGAATAAATACAGTAATGATTGAATGTGAATATATTATTATTATGTAAATGATTTTGACACTCCTCAATTAGCTATAAGCTAGAGGAGTAACTAAAAGCACTGAGTGTATTATGATTGTAATGTAATTTGAAGGAATGAATAAATTGAAATTGAAATTGAAATTGAAATTGAAATTATTATTATTATTATTATTATTATTATTATATTATTATTATTATTGAAAATTGCCAAAGAAATGTAATCTTTTCTAAAGTGTTTCTTCTTAATTGTCATTCTTAATTAGTCTGGATAGAATTTCAATTGTTAAAAATAAGATGAAACACTTTCTGTTAGATAATTTGAGTGAATTTGAATGATCTCCATAAATTCTTTCTTTTTTAATATTTTTTTTCTTGTGTATTATTGTCTGTGATAAGCAACAATTGAAATCCCATTGTTTTATTATTTTATTGCTACACAATTACAATTAAATGAATTATTATCAATGTATCAATTAAATTTTTCTATACTCAAGATTGACAACTATTTTTCTTTTGATATGATTTGAATTGAAAATTATTATTCTGGGATCACTGATTGATTATATCAATGTATTATTTCTATGGTTTTTTTAATATAATGTAAAACTTGACTCCTCCAGTCAAACCTTCTTTAGAAGGTTTTGGAGAATTTATAATTTGTCTGGTTTATAATACTTGAAATTTTCCACTGGAAGGGAACTTCTTATCTTTTGTCATTCTTGCTTTTTTTATTATTCTTCATTTGTTTTGTTTGTAAGATTTCTTTTTATAAGTGTATTTTTCATTTTCGTTTTTTATATTTTCTATAATAAACTCCCTTCTTCTGGGGGTACCAGGACGAAGGAAAAAGGAAAGGAAAGGAAGGATTATTGAATAATTGATTATTTTCCAATTATTATTAAGTAAAAATTAATATTATTATTATTACTGCAGAATTGACTTGACTAGAACACGATATATCATTTTCAGGTGGTTATTAAGAATTCTAACTTGGTAAGATTCAAAATGTAAATATCTCATTCTTCTACATATGTATGTAGGCCTATTTGATATGAACATCTCATTTGAGGTTTTCATCAATTATGATTCCCAAGTACTTAGTATTAGTGACTTTTTTAATGGTGGGACAATCACAATTACCCAAGTTTAAATTGCACTGGGAATGGAATCTCAAATCTTGATTCTCCTTAGACTGCCCTACTCTATTTGCAGAGAAAGTTATGTAATTACTTTTTTTCAATATTTAAACATAAATAGGTGCATGAGTTTGATATTTTTAGAATCTATGTGCAATATTATTCGAAGAAATCCAAGTCTAAACTTAATGAAAACAACTCCCTTCAAAAAGTATTTATAACTATACGTTTCAAGAGAAAAAATTAAGAACAAAAAATAAGTGGAAAATTCGGGAATCGAGTACACTCGCGCCGAAGCCGAGCACTCTAACGCTAGACCACGGCTGCATTCTAAAAATGATGTCTTGTACTAACGTTATAAGTTCCTCACTTATAAACAAACACATTTCACAACAATGTAAGCTATGCTGGCTTTATAAAAAATTTCATGTCCCATGAATGAAATTTGAACATTAATTCTGAAAATCTAGAAGGAGAATTAAAATTTGGGCTTCCAGGTGCATGAGTTTGATATTTTCAAAATCGATTTGCAAAATTTGGAGATCTAAATCATTCCCGTTTCTCCGGTATGCAATCCACAAGTTGACATGTTTTGATGCGAACAAACGTACACACGAACATACAAACACAACACAACCCTACTGTACTCTCTCTTTTTATACAGATTGAGTATGCTTCAACTAAGTAGTCTAGGTACTTATGCAATCAAGTATTACTTCAATTGAGTACTTATTGAGCTGAGTACTTATGCAGAGATACAATTAGTTCCCTCATCTTATCCCTTATCCCTTTCACTTTCCCCTTTTAACTTCCTCCTTTATTTGAAAATATTCCCTTATCTCTGCTTCAACCGACCATGAATAAAATCGCTCGATCTCCATTCAAGCGCCCACCTACTGACAAACTGGAAGAGAGAACATTACCATCCGAACTTCACCAAATCATCAAATGAAATAGTCATTCTATTATTTTATTTTCTACTCAATTCAAACTTAATGTTTTGTGTAGCTCTGACAGTGAGGTCCACGTTATATTGGCAGTATTTGCAGTGGTTTTGCTATCCTTGTGTATCATTCAAAAAGCAGATAGCGATATCCTTTTCTAGCTCAGCAACATTGCCAGCTCGTTTTTCAACAATGTAGAAATATGATCAATCAACAAGATTTTTAATCTCATTTAAGAAAACTCATTATTGAAATATCAGAGAATTATTATTCCTCCTTCTTCATCTTCTTCTTTTTCTTCTTATTGTCCTCCTCATCCTATTCCTCCTCCCACTCCTCTTCCTCATCACCCTCCTCTACCCACCCCTCATCCTCTTCCACCTCCTCATCCTCCAACTCCTCCCCCTTCCTCACCTTCAACCACCACCCACTCATCCTCATTCCCCTACTCTTCCTCCTTCTGCTTCTTCTTCTCCTCCTCCCGTTCCTCCTCTCCCTACTCCTCCTCCTACTATTCCTCCTCTTCCTCCTCCTCCTCCCGTTTCTTCTCCTCCTCCTCCCCACACTCCTACACCTTTTCACCTCTTCCTACTCCTCCTCCTCCCCCACCTTCTCCCTCACCTCCTCCTGCTTCTTCTTCACCACCACCTCCCACTCCTTCACCTCCTCCTCCTCCTCCTCGTTCTTCTTCTCCTCCTTCTTCTTCTTCTTTTTCTTCGTCTTTTTCTTTGTCTTCATATTCTTCAGAAATTCTTCTTCTTTTTTTCAATGGAAGATTAATATTTATTCTTTTTCTTTCAGCAATTAGTCAATAATACAATCATTCTATAGATTGAAATGCTGCATTCAATTGATTGCAGGATATATTTCTGCTGATTGCAACTAAATTCAAAACTTTGAAAGAAAAGTATGCGCAATTCGCGGTTGCCTTCATGCATGATGGTATCGCCTATGACAAATACAAGTATGCTTTCCATGAGACGGTTTTCATCAACACCAGGAATAATGAATATTCTAAATATAGTGAGTATCGTGTCACCTTTTTCAAATTCAGACATTCAGGGCCGGTTTCCAAACTCAGAATTTAGCTAAGTTCTAGACTTCAAACAGCTGGAGTAAGAAATGGCTTTCCAAAATGGGGCATGAACTCCAAGGAGGCCGCAGCCCAAGAATCGGTTTTCGAGCTCGGGACTCAGATAAGTTCTAGACTTTAAATAGCTGGAGTTAAAAAGCTTGGTTTTCCGAATCGGGGCGTAGTCACAGTTTTTATAATAATCTTCACTTTCTCATTTCTATAATCGGAAATGTTTTTCCTTGACGAAATGAAACATTCCTAAAAAATTCAAAATATCTGAAAATTTACAGTATTTTCTCTTTATTTGATTTTCTAGTTGTTCAAAATTTTATCTAAACGTGGACTATGACTATGCCTCCTTTCAGAAAGCCAATTTTCTGACTCAATCTGTTTCAAGTCTAGAATTTATCTAAATCTCGAGCTCAGTAACCGGCTCTAAAGCTGGGTTTTCATTTGTGCGTGAATGCTGTCATCGACCACGACAGGATGAGAATCTCAGATTAAAATGAAAATGAAAATGAAAATGAAAAAATTCTTTATTAGGCGGAGTTAGATTAGGTAGATTTCAATTTGTCTAAATAACATAAAAGATAATGTTCAATTATCTTTCAATGTGGGAGGTTGAGTTGATACTTTTTTATACTTTCAAATGGCAATAAGTTGATATTATTAGAAATGTTATGATTCTTCAACAATAAACACAAATAATGAAAATTTATTTGATCAGCTGTTTTAGCACACTTGAAATTTGGGCAATATGAATGTCAACCATGCTTGTTGTCGTCGACTGCGGAAGTTTACGCACAAACGAGAATGCACCTTTAAATCTGGGTTTTCTTTTGTGCATAAACGCCATCGTCGACCAAGAATAGTGTATAGAAGGTTGTATTGATCACATAAGACGCGTGGAGAACGCAGCCGGCTATGGTGTGACGTCATGCTGCGACCTCTCGACCCGGCTTAACATGCATTCAAACGTAAAAATGCCCAACTTTGCCACCATTCACCAAAGTGGTCAGCAATGAAAAATTACACCAAGTGGAATCAAAGGCGATACTCGATCAGAATACCTTATAAATTCTATTAATTTATGTTGCTGAAACTTAATACTATGACCTTTGAGATTCTTCAAATCTCAAAGGTATTGATTGGTACTGGATAATTCATATAAATCTTGGGAACGTATTATTTCCAAAGATTTGATAATCAATGCTGTATATCGCTGATTCGTCCAACTCA
Organism: Nilaparvata lugens; assembly: GCF_014356525.2. Taxonomy (NCBI): domain Eukaryota; kingdom Metazoa; phylum Arthropoda; class Insecta; order Hemiptera; family Delphacidae; genus Nilaparvata; species Nilaparvata lugens. Next base: position 24,786,492 of record NC_052512.1, read on the forward strand.
CTCGGTGAAGGATATAGTTGGTTGGTAATCTTAATAATATTCCAATACTGGTAATAAAATAGACTATAACAGGATTGGTCATGCAGCCTCTGGTGGAAATCGGATGAATTAATTTATCTTATGAACATGAGCTTCATTAACATCTTTATAATTTACTGATAAAAAGAATGGTCAAGTGAGCATATATTATAATATCAAAAATTAATAAATATTTCATCTGTGCATACTTAAACATGTAATTCTGATAGATTGTTCTTAATAAAATTCCCTTTATGTTTAAAGACTTGCGCAAGTTTGATATTAATTTCAATATTTTAATAACCTTTCATCGAGCTAGCTTTATTTAATTGTGATTTATTCGAAGAACTGAGGAACTTGATAACTTTTTAATCAACTCACATGTCGATTTCCACAAAGTATGATGGCGATCTGGATTCTTTTGATGTCCTTGGCCTTTCTGGTGGGCTGATGTCATCTTCTCCAATGGGGATATTTGAATTAGGTGACTCACGTCTTAATTCGACCTCACTGAGTCTTATGAAATTAATTTTTAAATTCAAACTTAGATTTTTTAAAAACGTACAAATATTTAAAAGGGGATCTTGTGCTCTATAAATTGGTACTATGCAATAACATGATTCAATATAGTCCTTGCTAATCTGCTAGGTTAGTACATAAAGAGCAAATATTATAATTTTTAATTATTCATTTTATATCTGTTACATAAACTGGGTACTGTCTAGTTTACAAATTCCCATCATTTATATCATAATACATTTATAATAATAAATAATGTATATTTTTGAATTAACTTGCTTTTACTGCCGGTCAGTTACTGTATTTTGATTTGCTTATTCTATTATTACAAATGTATTCATGCGCTGAGTAGGATATACCACATTTCCTTAATATTTTTATTTATTTTACACATTTTGTCCATGCTCATATGACATAATAAATATTTCTGTATTTTTTAAAAAGTTTTTCCTTTTACATTAACATGCCATGCTTGTTACCAACCCTATGATCACATTTTAAGCGAATGCTATTTGTATGCAACTAAATTTGCCACAGGTGTCTGGCCAATTCTCAATTTATATGGCTTGACCGATTATTTATGTTGCCAACCAGTGAGTATCATAGAACCTAACCTAACCTAACTCAAATAAAATCTGGTGTGGCGCACTCACACAACTTTCCTTGCTGTTTTGAAAATTGATCAACTGACGCTAGTGCTCCCACACATATCAAATCTACTATTCTAAGATCTGAGACAGCTGGTGACAGGACAATAGCGCTGTTGTAGACACACGAAATCTGCTATCTCTTCATAGTGAATGATTTAATAGAATCAACAGTTGCCAACAGTTTGCAATTGTATAATATTATTTTCTCGCATTTCAAGCTTATTTTCAATTTTAGGTGAAAATGTTACTGGACATTAATTGTAGAGATTTTCATGCTGAATCTTTTCCACTTAAACTTTTTTGTTTAAATTGTATCTGAAGCCTGATAATTGGGAATCTAAAATCAAACTTTGCATAGATGGGGCAGTGCTTCTGAAATTTTTACAGATATGAGACTTATGGTAGTCAATAGAACTTATCAATGAATTTTTTAAGTATGAATTTGATCAAAATCGTTGGAGCCGTTTTTGAGAAAATCGCGAAAAACCCTGTTTTTGACAATATTTTTGCCATTTTAGCCGCCATCTTGAATTGTATTTGATCCGTTGATTGGGAGATGAGATATCATGTACACAGACGCACATACACTCTTGAGCTGCATACACATATTCACACTTCCAACCCACACCGAGCACGCTCCTCCCTTGTACCGCCCTCGTACCGCCCTCGTACCACCATCGAACCACAGTCGCTCCGCCCACGCACCCATCATGAATGTTACGGGATGTATCATGAATGTTACGTCTGTACACGCGCACACACACACACACACACACACACACACACACACACACACACACACACACACACACACACACACACACACACACACACACACACATACATACAGGCCAATACCCAAAAACCACTTTTTTGGACTCAGGGGACCTTGAAATGTATAGAAATTTAGAAATTGGGGTACCTTAATTTTTTTCAGAAAGCAATACTTTCCTTACCTATGGTAATAGGGCAAGGCAAGTAGAAATTTATTATTTTATATAATTGAATAAGTAGGTAGCAATAATATTTTCCTTTTCATTTTGCTGTTTAAACTGTAGCTTAGATACCCATTATTATCTAATCTCGAGTTTGTTGACCTCGCACCCGGCGATAGCAATACAGCTGTTTGCTTGGACCTATAAAATCTCTTCATCTAGTGATTTTGATAGCTATTCAAAATTATGATCTTACAGCCCTCATAGCAAATTAACTACATAGAAGTGAATGACATCAAAATGTTCAGAGTTTCATTCTCTTTAAAACAATATCAGAACCAATTTTTAATAAAAATCCTATAAATGTTACTGGCGAGTCTAAAACAAATCGTTTGACACACAATTTGATTTGATAATACCATTTCAAATACGTTTTTTTACTTCCTCTTAATTTTCTTCTGCATCGTTTCAGTAATTTCTCTGATTAGAATTCTATTCTGATTTGGAAATCATTTGGAAATTTCATCCTTATGAAGGTCTGTGGAAAGAACTAACAGCTTCTCCAGTATATTAATGTTATTTCAACAACAACTCCTGAAACAATGCAAACCCATCAATGGTTGCCTAATATTATCACAAAAATAAACAGTCTAGATAAGCCCTAAAAATGTATGAACATTATAAAGATTTTCATTTTTATCCTACTTATGAACAAAAAATTATTGATAATCACGACTTTCAATGACTTAAATGCTGCTATTTTATCAACAAATAAAGTGTATTACACTTCCATACTGTAAGGTAGTTGAAACATTTTATGAATATTAAAAATTAATGCTATGGTATTTTAAGTTATAATTAGTTGAAGTATTTGATCTATTCTTGCTTTACACAAGTGTTTTTTGCATTCATAAGTATCCCATGGACACATTGAAATGAAAAATAACATTCTGCTGTGAATAATATAATATTTCCAATGTAAATTTGTGTTCCATGAAAGAGCAACATGTTGGCACTACGCTTTCCAGTAGACAACTGAAATAATTATTAGTAACCAGACAGTTCAACGATCGAAAAATAGTTTATAATCATGGTGTTCAAACCAAACAGTTCCATGAATTTGCTAAATATTGATTCTAGGTATTTTTCAATTAATTAAGTCCTAAAAAATAGTCATATACAAATGTTTGCAACTAGCATTGTTCCAGAGGCGACGATACAATCAACTTTCACAAACGATTGTCAAATAGGAAACAATCAATTTTAAATATAATTGGATGACCAGCATAAAATTATATTTGTTCGCATCATTTTGTCATATTATTTTTTAAAATAAGTCCAAAACAAAAAAGCTATCAGCCTCTTCACTAATATGATTCGGTTTTACTGATTGAATAATTATAGTGCTAGATTCAAGGCAAGGACTTCCTACACTTTTCGAAATAAATTAATGTTTTCAAAATACATATTGATGTAAAGCTAGTTTCTTCCTGAATTGAATAGCATGTTCATATTTCTTATCAATACAGCGGTTTTTATGTGAGGAGTTTATATTTGACGCGGTGTTTTGTATGTAATTCATATGGGACGCCGGTGTTTGCCGGCCGAGAGGTCGTAGTTTGACGTAGCACAAGCGCATATGTAAATGCAATCGAGGCAACCTGCTATATACTATTCTTGGTCGTCGACCACGACAGGGTGAGGATCTCAGATTGGGTAGATTTCAATTTGTCTAAATAACCTAAAAGATAATGTTCAATTATCTTCCAATGTGGGAGATTGAGTTAATACTTTTTCATACTTTCAAATGGCAATATGATGATATTATTAGAAATTTTTTGATTCTTCAATAACAAACACAAATAATGAAAAGTTAATGATCAGCTGTTTCAGCACACTTGATATTTGGACAATATGAATGTCAACAATGCTTGTCTTTGTTGACTGTGGAAGTTTATGCACAAACGAAAATGCACCCTAAGCTGCATTTACACCAAAATTATTAACAAAATGATTATTCATCCGTCCTTATATATTCTATTAGATTGAACACAACTTATCATACACATGATAAACATATGTGCTTGTCAAGTTCTGCTCAATCCAATAGAATCTTTAAGGATGGAAAAATAAACATTTTGTTGATAACTTTGGTGTAAACGCAGCTTAAGACATTATCTGAGGACCGAGCTTCTCTCTGGAGTACATAAGCATAGAAATTTTATAATGAAAGAGTAAAAAATATCTATAGTTGATGTTTGGAATGTTACACTATGTTTTCCAAAATATTAGTTAATATAGCCTACTATGTACTATTCTGCACTACACCATAATTGATATTGAGTTTTGTTTAAATTCATTCAACTCATTTACAATCCTATTATTATTCTATTTGATCATGTCGATCAGTTTCTTGCCCGATACCTCTCATGAGATCAGCTGATTGAATGCAATAGTTCAACAGCTGAGGCATGATTTTGTCTCACTCCCACACGCGCCCACTCGCTCACTCACTTCCATTATTGACAGCCGATGAAACTATCAGCTCTTTTTCCAAGGATAGTATATTATCCTTTTAATGTCCTTCAGCGAGTCTTTTGAGAGTTTCAATTTATCAATATTTGCAGGTCTTTAAGGGAAAGTATATACCGGGTTCTTCAAAAAAATGTATACACACTTTAAACAATAGTAGTTTTACTGCTCTACAAGGCTAATGTTATATTTCTTCGCCAGGTGGCAGCTGTTACCGCCAGTATAACTTCAGCAGTTTCCCTCTTATATCTGTCGGTAAGTTGGCTGTGTGTTTTGAATCAACCGCGCTCACCCATGGCCATCTAACATGCCACTGCCATCAGCCGCAATGATATCGCCAAGCCCATTGTAGATGGCACTGCTCTCTCTCTCTCGGCTTGTTCCACTCCCCACTACTACTTCGCCCGTTTCCGCTTTGTCAAGATGGCTTGTTCTAAAACGTGCACTAACGCTACCAATTTTTCCTCCCTTTGAAAGAACTTATAAATGTACGACCTCTTCGCTGCGACATGGGCCCATGTTTTCCCCCCAGCCAGTGCAAGTGATTTCTTATTACAATAACGTGCTACCGCCTACCCGAACGAGAAAACCGCTGTTACAGTCCACTGCGAACCCGCCATCCTTGTACGAGAAGCTTCTTAAAGGTAACGACTTTATTTTGAGCTACTAAGTAACGTGATTTGAAGCCCATCATATTGGCTCTAACACGATTCTGGTCCAACCGAGCCGCATGAAATTATTACGATCGACCTATGGATGAATCTTCAATTATTTTCGCATTCTTCGAATTTCTCAAGGTTGAGGTTAGATGAATCGAATCAGTAGCGTGCAAGCATCGACTATCGAAATATCGATCATTAACCGTCATCAATCATCGAGATATCGACTATCGACTATCGATTTTACTGAAACATCGACCTAGCCTCAAAATTTTGTTTACAAAATTATTTTTTGAACTGTTTTTGAATGTTATTTCGCTGAAATGGCCGAGGTACTCTTGCTCAAAAAGCTAAAACGCACTCAGCTGTCGCTTTGCGCTTTAGCCAACAAATATGAATTTGAAATACCGATAAAATTATGCGATTATTATTTGGACTTGAACAAAAAATTTGAAAAATTAGCTGATGATTTTAACAACCTACAACGTGATGAAATGCCTTTAGCTACTTTGACCGAATTCGATAACGTTCAAAAGGAATTTCAAGACACTTTTGATCAAATTAAATTAAAAGAAGAAGTAAATACCTGCACTCCTACTGAATCTAAAGCGTCAAATTTTATCAAGCCGCAATTGTCCATCCCAGTATTCTCTGGAGACATGGAGCAATGGGCTTCCTTTAAAAACGTATTTGAAGCGGCTGTACATAATTGCAAAGACTTTTCAAATGATGAAAAATACTATCTACTTGTATCCTATTTACGTGGAGACGCCTTGTGCTTAGTTCAAAACTTTGCTGACACTGAAAATGCATACAAGCTTGCCTTCGAAAGTTTGCATAACCGATATGACAACAAACGCTATCGAGCTTATGCCTTATACAGCAAAATCACAAACTTTCAGCCGAAGGGCAGTCTTGTTGAAGTACTTGGACATTTTGCCATTGAATTAGGCTCAGCTAAGCAATCACTATTTAATTTGAAATTGAACCATGCTGATTTCTTAATAACAATGATTTGCCTTCAGAAATTGCCTAACGCTGTAAGAGCCAAATTTGAGAATTCTTTGGGCCCTGACAACTTACCTGCTTTTGACCACCTGATGAAATTCATTTCCAACCAAGAAAAATCGCTGGAGGTAACCGCCATCAATGAGGTGAGCGAACAGTTATCTAGTGCTAGTTACACCGCTATACCAACCGCAAAAGTGAAGACTGAAGATCATTCACAAGTAGTAAAACCGCAATTTACTGAAAACAAAAGTGGCAGCAATCTGTGTGTACTATGCAACATTCCTCATCCATTGTACAAATGTGAGCGCTTTAGGAAGGAACCTATCAACAAACAAATGGATATTGTCAAGCAAAACCGCAGATGCTTCGGATGCCTCGGGTCCCACCTCAAAGCCAAATGCAATTCACTGTCCTCTTGTCGTGCATGTAAATCAATCCATCACCATACCCTGCTATGCAAAAATAATGAGAGTTCACAATCCTTTTTAATTGCTGAACGCCGACCAGATCGCTACCCTTCTGGCTCTCATAATAGGCCTACCATATCTAGTTACCAACCAGCTTCCACCTCTGGAGGTGCTAGCTGTCGCTCCCCGCCACCAGGATTTGAACCAATGTCAACACAGCGGTTTACCGATGACATACATTCGAGAATCCCGCAAAACACGGCCAGTCCCTCACGGTCTTCTTCGTCACCTTTTGGCACAGCGCCTGTGACCAATATCTCAACCCCAACCCGCAGTTCATCCACCGGCATGCCGGACACCTTCAGTGGCTGTGCACAAGTGAAAGCTGTACACGCTTCTGCTTTACTGGGCACCGCTATCGTTGCCGTTGTTGATCAATACAACCGATCACAATTACTATGTGCTGTATTGGATTGTGGCTCCATGAGATCGATTATCACTACCCGAGCTGCCCAGCAACTTGGTATCACCATCATGCCCGCACGCATTCAGATTAATGGTATCTCTGAACAAGCGACCGCTGTAAAAGGTACCACTCATTTGACACTGCTATCTCGACCGCAGTTTAACACCTTTCTCCAAACTGAAGCCCTTGTCTTAGAGCAAATAGCTGGTGACCTACCCGCTTTTCCAATCAGCAGTGAGCTCAAAACCTCACTTTCACATTTGGATCTCGCTGACCCTGGTTTTGACCAACCCAATAGGATAGACCTCTTGATTGGAGCTGACATTTATCCTAATGTATTTGTTTCTTCCGCCAATGCTATTATACCAGGAAATCCCGCTGCCTTCGCCACTATATTTGGCTATGTTCTGAGTGGAAAGCTAAATATTGAGGACTCGCCTGCTCCGCTTCATCAGATGCAACTTATCTGCACCATGTTTGCCCGCGAAGAACCGCTTGCTGAGGTCATGAACAAGTTTTGGGAGACTGAAGATGTCCAAATAAATGCGAAACTCTTATCACCTGAAGATGAACTCTGTGAACAGCTCTATGAGTCCACTACCTACCGCAATGATGAAGGCAGATATGTAGTCGCACTCCCCTTCAAGCCTAGCGCGCCTGTTCTTGTTTCAAACCGCAAGCAAGCTTATCGAAGTCACCTTGGATTATTAAAACGCTTGGAAAATTCTTCAGAACTAAAGAAGAAATACGACAACTTCATGACAGAATATCATGAGCTTGGCCATTTGGAACTTGCCAAATCCGCTTCTGACTATGTGATTCCACACCATGCAGTTTTTAAAAATAAGGACCCCACTCAGAAAATCAGGGTGGTGTTTAATGCTTCCAGCAAGGATACCAATGGGCATTCACTAAATGAGAATTTGTTACCAGGGCCAAAACTGCAGTCCAATATTATTCAAGTATTGACCAAATTCCGCACTTACAAGTACATTGTCCTTTCTGATTGCAAGCAGATGTATCGCCAGATTTTGTTAAGGCCTGAAGACTGCCGTCACCAACATGTTTTTTGGAAACCTAATTATCATGAACCTGCAAAAGAATTTGAACTTAAAACCATAACCTATGGGCTTACTTCCAGTGCTTATTTAGCACAACGCACATTGCAACAACTTGTCAAGGATGAAGGAGAAGCATTCCCTCTGGCAAGTAAAGTTTTAACAAGTCAAACTTATGTTGATGACCTGCTGGGAGGAAGTAACAATTTTTCTGAAGCACAAACGCTTATTTCTGAACTGATTGAGTTATTGTCGCTTGGCTCCTTTGAACTTCGGAAATGGAACTCTAATACTCCTGAATCAATCGCTAACTTGCCTGCAGAATTTTTGGAAAATCAAGATTGTATGTTTGATGACAACGCTACTGCAAAAGTTCTTGGAATTGTCTACAGCCCGCTCGCGGACAACTTTCACTATTTCATTTCTCCTTTTAATGGGCAAATCACTAAAAGAACCGTTCTATCATTCATCGCTCGAGTCTACGACCCCCTTGGGTGGCTCACTCCTCTCATAATGCTGTTCAAGCTATTCATGCGCACGCTGTGGTCTCAGCAATTAGCTTGGGACACTGAGGTTCCAGCCTCACTTCGAGCTCATTGGGAGCTGATTACCGCTGAAATTTCCCGTTTGGACAATGTTGTAATCCCGCGTTTACTCGCCTGTAACCGCTCTACTACCTGGCTGCTTGGATTCGCCGATGCCTCCGAAAAGGGGTTTGCTGCTTGTATATATATTCATGAAGAGACTGAAAATAGATATGTTAACTGCCGTCTCATAGCCGCCAAAAGTCATGTCGCCCCGCTGAAAACTATGACAATTCCACGCCTGGAATTGATGGGTTGTTTGCTGCTTGCTCGTTTACTATCCGCCATCTTACCTACGCTGTCCGAATATGATTTACAAGAAATTCGACTCTACACCGATTCCAAGACTGCCTTGGATTGGATCAACACACCCACATACAAATTGCAGATTTTTGTTGCCAACAGAGTACAGCAAATTACTCAGTTAACAAAACTTGAGTCATGGCATCACGTTACTTCTGCTAACAGCTGTGCAGATATTGCTTTGAGAGGCATGACTCCCGCTGAAATCGTCTCCTGCCATGATTGGTGGCACACTACCAATGCGTTTCGTTGTCTTGCCACTGACTTTCCCGTGTCCAATCATCTTGTTTCCAACATTGTACCTGAGATGAAAACTAACCCGCTGTACATTCTCGCTACTGTTGAAGAACCAATTGAGAATCGTTTGTATACCGCTATAGAACGTGTATCCAAATTTGGAAAGCTATGTTGTATTTTTGTCTACATACTAAGATTTGTCAACCACATCAAACCAGCCCGTTATGAATATCGCTGCAAAATAGTCAAACAGATTGAAACCTGTGAAACGCCTGCCTCAATTGACACCACCGCCTGTGAAGCTGAAATAGCTAGAAAACTCATTGTTCATGTTGTGCAACAGGATAAATTTCAGAAGGAAATAACAGAGTTGAAAGCTGGAAAATGTCCTAAGCATCTACTAATGTTGCAACCATACATTGATGATCACGATTTGATACGCTTATCTGGTCGTCTTGAGCACGCTCCGATTTCTAGTGAAGCTAGAAATCCATTATTGCTGCCAAAAAATGAGCATGTATCCTCACTCATCATTCGACACATACATCTTCAAAATTGTCATGCCGGTCCCCGCACCACACAAGCAGCTGTTTGCCAACAGTATTGGATAATCTCTGCCCGCAATCAAGTTCGCCGCATAATACATCAATGTGTCATTTGTAACCGCTTTTGCCGCACCAACCTACAGCAACATATGGCCCCGCTACCTGCTGAACGAGTCACCGCCAATAGACCATTCAATTTAACTGGCTTGGACTTTGCTGGTCCTTTCTCATGCAAAACATCTTTATTGAAACGCACACAAACAACAAAAGGTTATCTGTGCATATTTGTATGTTTGACCACCAAAGCTACTCATCTAGAGTTCCTGTCCTCGATGTCTGTCAACAACTTCATCGCCGCTCTACACCGATTTATTGCCCGCAGAGGTGCGCCGCACACTCTGTTTTCAGACAATGCTAAGACTTTCACATCCGCCGCAAGAAAAATGTATGAGTTAGAAAAACTCTTGAAGACGATGCCCTCTGAAGTGAAGTGCTTTCTGTCTAACTACGGCATAAACTGGAAGTTCATTCCCCCTTATGCTCCGCATCAAGGAGGCATATGGGAAGCCGCCGTCAAATCCGCCAAAACACTGCTACACCGCTGTATTGGGGACACAGCTCTTACATACGAAGAGTATGACACCATTTTCGTTAGAATTGAAAGTATTCTAAATAGTCGACCGCTTACAGAATTGTCCTCTGAACCTGCTGAAGCTGCCTCCGTGCTCACTCCCGGGCACTTCCTAATTGGTAGACCTCTTACCGCACCACCGCAACCCATAGAGATGAAGGAACTATTGGTCGCACGCCGCTGGAGACTTACAAACCAAATGACCCAATATTTCTGGAATCGCTGGTCCAAGGAGTACCTATGCACCTTGATCAATCGCACAAAATGGAAAACCGCTGAAAGAAACTTGCAACTTAACGATTTGGTCATAATCAAATCTGTCAACACCTCTCCTCTCAGCTGGCCATTAGGCAGGATTATTGCGCTACACCCTGGTAAAGATGGACTAGTACGTGTAGTCACTATCAAATGCGAATCTGGGAACATTGTTCGAGACATACGCAAAGTTCACCGCATCATTTGAAACCTTCTACAAGTTACCGCACACACCGCATGAAGACCGCCTCGCTCACATCCGTGAGGATTGTTATTGTCTACACCGCTGCTACTGTCTACACCGCCGTTCCTGTCTACACTGCTGTTTCTGTCTACACCGCTGCTCCTAGCTACACCACTGTTCCTGTCTGCGCCACCTTTCTGGTCATTTGTGCAACGCTCTCACTGTGTATTGTCACCGACCTGCTGGAGATTGTTTCCACCGCTATGAAAAACTGTTCGTTTTTGAGGGGGGGTATGTTACCGCCAATATAACTTCGGCAGTTTCCCTCTTATATCTGTCGGTAAGTTGGCTGTGTGTTTTGAATCAACCGCGCTCACCCATGGCCATCTAACATGCCACTGCCATCAGCCGCAATGATATCGCCAAGCCCATTGTAGATGGCACTGCTCTCTCTCTCGGCTTGTTCCACTCCCCACTACTACTTCGCCCGTTTCCGCTTTGTCAAGATGGCTTGTTCTAAAACGTGCACTAACGCTACCAATTTTTCCTCCCTTTGAAAGAACTTATAAATGTACGACCTCTTCGCTGCGACATGGGCCCATGTTTTCCCCCCAGCCAGTGCAAGTGATTTCTTATTACAATAACGTGCTACCGCCTACCCGAACGAGAAAACCGCTGTTACAGTCCACTGCGAACCCGCCATCCTTGTACGAGAAGCTTCTTAAAGGTAACGACTTTATTTTGAGCTACTAAGTAACGTGATTTGAAGCCCTTTACATTGGCTCTAACAGCAGCATAATTGTCCCTCTATGTTATATTGTTAGTTGGAATTTGTAATATCAACATGGCGGGCGTACGTTTGAGTTTTGAAGAACATAAGCAGGTTATTAAGTGGTACTGGAAGTTTGAGACTGTAAATGAAGCTCAAAGACAGTGGAGAAGGGAGTATGATACAGAACCACCTTCAAGATTGAAAATTACACACATACGAGACAAATTCGAAGTTCATGGAACAGTGTGTGATGTGCATAATGGTCATTCAGGTCAGCCTTGAACAGCTACAAGTGATGAGTCATCAACAGCAGTCTTGGAACTGTTTCAACGGTCTCCTAACAAATCTTCAAGGCAAGGGGCACGTGAAAGTGATGCAAGTGCTAGCAGCGTGCTACGCATTCTGAAGAGAGGCAAGTATCGTGTTTACATTCCAAGGCTGGTGCAACAGCTAAAGGACGACGATCCAGATCGAAGGTTGCAATTTTGTGAATGGATTCAGGAGATGGTGATACGTGAACCAGGATTTATTGGTAGCATCATTTGGTTGGATGAAGCCCAATTCAAACTTAATGGAACTGTCAATAGGCACAATTGTGTATACTGGGGTGAAGAAAATCCTCACATTTCAATTGAAAAACTGGTGTAAATGTGTGTTGCAGTTTGTCTTCATTGGACCTTTTCGATTTGAAGGCACTGTAACTGGTATTAATTACCTAACAATGCTTGCTAATTTCATATTTCCTGCCATTCGTGCATTATATGGTAATGATGATTTCTATTTTCAACAAGATGGTGCTCCGCCGCACTATCACAGGGATGTACAAGCTTACCTGGATCAAAATTTGCCAGGCCAGTGGATAGGACGCAGGGGGCCAATCGAGTTTCCAGCACACTCTCCAGACCTTACACCACTGGATTTCTTCTTGTGGGGCACAGTAAAAGATGAGGTGTACAAACGTAAACCACAAAACATAGACATTCTTTGGAGTGAGATTCAAGCAGTGTGTAGAGAAATCTCATTGGACGTTTTGATACAATGTACAGAATCAGTGGTCACTTGTACTCAGAATTGTATTCATGCTGCAGGTCACCAATTTTAACAGTATTGATACTTGTTATTCATGTTTCATTTACATTGGACTTTCAGCTTTCTATTTTCCTGAAATTTAACTTTGTAGAACGGTAAATAAATTTTCTATGAAAGTTCAAAGTCTGTATACATTTTTTTGAAGCACCCAGTATTTGGAATTCACCTCGCTGTAAACAGTAATTCTAAAGGAGTACTTTATAAATTCCAATGTGGTGTGAGACTAAAGGGCCCCACACACCAATGGATTTGGCTCGCGGATTTGGCCTGTCTTGACCTGTGTCCTTGAACGACTCGGAGCTAAATCACTACGCACTATAGTGAGGTCCACGTTATAATGACAGTATTTGATCAACTTTGGTTTAGCTATCCTTGTCTATCATTCGAAAAAGTCGGTAGTACTATACTTTTCTAGGTCCACAACGATGCCAGTTATGTTTTGACAGTGTTGAAATATAATTAATTGATGAAGAGAATCGGGATCGCTATTCTTCTATTTTTATCCACTGCCATTATAACGTGGACCTCACTATAGTAGTAAGCAACGCGAGCCCGGCCTGCCGTACTTTTCAAGGCTATCCTCTCCACCAAAATCGTCCAATAATGTAGGTAAAGGAATTTTGATTTCGGATTTGAATTCAGCGACCCCAAATTCTACAAAGCATAAGGCCCATTTTTAAATATACCCGAAAACAAGGGTATATTAACATTTCTGCTTTATTTTCCAGATGGCGAAATTGGCCTCATTACTAACCCTGAGAGAATTCAGTAAGTAGAATACAAGAATATATATGAATAGAGAAATATTGCTAGATATGTTTGATTATGAAATTTGTCTCAGAGTAAATATTTAATAGACTAATGAAAACACTGGGATATTGTCGAAAGTAAGTGATATTTGACAATATCTCATTGTTTTCATTATGGATAGATATCTTAACAAAACAAAATAAATCTTATAGCACCCTTTATTTTTAAAAAAAAAACTTTAAAATAGTTTAACAACTAGTTTCGGTTTACACCATCTTCAGGTTATGTAAACCGAAACTAGTTGTACTACTATTTTAAAGTTTTTTAAAAATAAAGGGTGCTATAAGATTTATTTCGTTTTATTAATTTAAAAGTAGCCTATGTCAATAATTGTTTTATCTTAACATCTTATTTATCTAAAGTAAATTGACTTACTAACATTTTGATTCATCAGCAATATGGAATGCTTCTTACTCCTGATGAGCGGATGAGCGCAGTCATGGAATTAATCAATGAATGGATCAATTAATTTTTATTCAATTGATTATTGATTATTCAATTAATTATTCATTCAATTGATTATTTATTTATTAATTACTGGATGAGTGAATGAGCAGAGAAATGCATCACACATTACTTCAGAATCAGGAAGTATGTCAACTTGAATATCCACAGCAAAGAGTGTTCTGACATGGAAACTGCATGTATGAATGATTGTAGATTATTATTAACTAGCAGGTAACCCGTGCCCAGCAACAGTCTATTTTAAAACTTGATGTAATGAAAAATCTCGAAGATTTTGAAATATGCCTAAAACCATCCTCGGTTAATTAAGAATCTATATGCAAAATTTCAAGTTCATTAGTCCAGTAGTTCAGACGTGATGATGCGCCAAACATAATTTTCCTATCCCATACGTGTATTAGCCAGTTCTTTCCTTTATTATAGTATATAGAAGCTCTTTCCTTTATTATAGTATAGATTCACCAGTGAAGGCCTGAGTCGCATTGCAATCTGTCTATGTATGTTGGTATTTTTAGGTTGACATTTTGAAAATTTGAATTTGATGTTGCAGACCAGGGAAGGATGCCAATTTTATAGAGAGGACCATTCATGCTACGCCGATCGTGACAAAACTCGGGTTCAAAAAAATTACAAAGATTTTCAATTAATAGAAGGTTGTATAACAACTTCCCCGGAAATATCTAAGAGCTACGCTATTCACTCACCAACAATCTAACCTACCCTTCTATGAAACAATTTTAAACATTTCCTTTTATAGTAAGGTCCACGGAAATGGCAGTGTTTAATTAGCAACGGTATTGCTATCCTTGTCTATCATTCAACAAAGCGGATAGCGCTAATTCCACTGAAAAAAAGGTGTAGAGAATCTATCAAGCTCCATTTTTGAATAGTTAAATTATGAGTATAATTTCTTGCTTGAAAAAATATAATTGATTATTTTAAATGAGAATGAACAGTTATTACATTAATAAACCTGAATCAGCTACCATCAAGAAGGCATTGTCAAGACAGTGAGGATCGGCAACGTTGTTCTCGTATCTTTCTCCACTGCCGTTATATCGTGGACCTCACTATATTCAGCGTTAACCAATGTGCTCCATGGAGGTTAACTAGCTAATTACCATTTAAATTGAAGTCATATAAGATTTATCACTACACAATAGATTTCATGGAGTAGAAACCTCTTGCAGTTATAGTGAGATTATATTTTGCTTTGAACTTTTTGCAATGTTATAAATAACACACTCTTCTTTTCAAGTGTCAATTGGAACTCTTCAACAACTTATCACTTCAATGCAATAGTGGTTGTTTGTTTATCTTGCCCTGCTTGAGCTGGTATAGTTTTATTAATAATTGCGCAGGGTCGATATGACTCAAGGTTACCTTAAATATATGTACGTGTATTCTATAGTGAGGTCCACTACGTTATTATGACAGTGGAGAAAGATACGAGAACAACGTTGCCGATCCTTAGTCTTGTCAATGCCTTCTATAGACGGTAGATGATACATGTTTATTAATGTAACTGTTCATTCTCGTTTAAAATAATCAATTATATTCTTTCAAGCAAGAAATTATATTTTTCAATAATTCAATAATGAGTTTTCATAATTGAGATTATATATTTTGTTAATTAATACATTGTTGAAAGATGATCTGGAGACAAAGCAAATCGAGAAAGAGATAGCGATATCCGCTTTGTTGAATGATAGCAATACTGTTGCTAATCAAACACATTGCCATTATAACGTGGACCACACTAATAGGAAATTTGATATTACCCTATTCGACTGTGAGTGTATCTCAGCATTCCTCAAATCATTTTCTAGGATGTATCTATCCAACTTCAAAGAAGGTGAATCTTATTATTTCACTGTTCCTGAAGGTCACTGTTATTATTGTGATACAATACTTGATACTTACTCGATACTTACTTGATACTTCACCAGCAGCCAGGGCAGGAATTGTCTTCTCCTCTTCAACTTCTTGTGTAGTTGAGAAGTTGATATTGTGATATGTGATTAATCATATTAAATAAAAAAACTGAGAATTTGTCAAAAACCTTGGAAATCTGTGGTTGACAATTTCTTAGTCTTTTTATTCAATTTTCATCTTCCCTTTTATAGGGGTTGTTTATCCCTTATGGTCAGTAGGTGTACTCGTCTACCTTACTTCAATCTAAAATGAAAGTATCACAATAATATCTTAAATGTCTAAATCTTATGCTGACAATTTAAAGCTAATCACACTTATAGGTGTAGAGGAGAATTGTTTTTCTTTTCTTAGAGTAGAATAGGATACAGAATATAACTGAATAGAGCCTTATTCCTTCCATAGTGAGGTCCACGTTATAATGGCAGTATTTGATTAGCAATGGTATTGCTATCCTTGTCTATCATTCAACAAAGCGGAAAGCATTATCTCTTTCTCGCATTGCTCTGTTGTCAGATCGTTTAAACAATCTAGAAATATAATTAATTTACAAAATATTTAATCTTGATTTTGAAAATTTATTGATAGATCATTGAATTTCTCGCTTCATAAAATTTGATTGATTATTCCAAACAAGAATGATACTAATTAGAAAAATATACTAATCAGCTGTTCTTAGTGAGAATTTGTGTGTATTTTTGGCTTCAAAATTCATGAAATAACTTAATTAATACAATGTGCAGTGATAATTATGTTTAATATTTAACTATAATTTGGTTTATAATTTTAACTATAAATTTTTCTAAATTTAAAATTTGCATCTCATATTTATTTTTGGACGAAAGTTGAGCTTGAACTTCTTACAGAAGAAACATAACCTATTTTTTGGACATGTAATCAAAATTTGGGAATGGAATAGTTTTGGGCCAAGCCTGTTGTTCCTTCCCAATCATATTTATATGATTTGTTATTGTATCCACGTATAAATAAATAAAGAATGAACCGTTAATATTACATCAATAACCTGTATCAGCTATCATCTACAGGAGGCATTGACAAGCCAGAGGATCGGCAACGTTTTTCTCCTACCTTTCTCCACTGCCATTATAAGGTAGACCTCTCTATAGAAGCTTTAATTCTAATTTGAATAAAGATCTATTAAATACTGTAGTGATATTATCAAATATTATTTTCAATTTTATTTATATTGGAAAATAGTGAATGTATCTAGAATTATTCACATAATATTTAATTCGTATTGAGAGTTATGAATATTATTATTATTTTATTATCATAAGGATGTTATTATTATTGATATGAATATTAAATAGTATTGAATAGATAATAAAGAGGATTTTCATTTAGAATTTTTTCCAATTCACTCTCTAACACTACAAGATAGCAAGTGATGACCTTTCCTGGTGAGTGTGCCTGATTTGGGAGGATTAGAGAAAGTGTGTTAAAGAGAATTTGGAGGAAGGGTTGCTATCTGCCTGGCTTTCGTGCAAATTAGGACGAGACCATATTAGACGTTTTTTTCAAACTTCAACCAAATCAGCTGAACGGAGAGCTTCCTGTTTTGCTCTGACTGTGAAAATGCTTCGGAAACGCCCAGTATGGTCTCGCCCTTAGGCAGCGGCTCCACTGGCTATAGTTGATCGCGCCGTAATTTTCGCGCGCTACACGCGACAGTTGGGTGGCTCCACGGGCAACAGAGAACGAACTTCTATCCGTCGTGCTGTCGTGGCTTCACTAGCCGTAGAAGTCAGTCAGTGTGCCAGTAGATGTGACCGATGATCGATCATGCCGCAAGTTAACATTCGTCATGTTGTACTCAGTGTACTTTTAGTTTATAGATGACGCCGGTTACAGAACAGAAAATGGTGGATTTATCCAATACCAAGCAACAGGAAGTCTGAAGGCTTGTTCCATACATTGCATGACAAGTTACAGAAGTATTCAGACAAGTTTTTTGAATTTTTGCGCATGTCTCACTTGCTACTTGGTCGGTAGTTGGCACAGGACTGAGACGTAACCAACGCTGCAGTAGAAGCTAGTGGCGGCAAAATG
Organism: Nilaparvata lugens; assembly: GCF_014356525.2. Classification (NCBI taxonomy): domain Eukaryota; kingdom Metazoa; phylum Arthropoda; class Insecta; order Hemiptera; family Delphacidae; genus Nilaparvata; species Nilaparvata lugens. The sequence continues at coordinate 24,804,624 of NC_052512.1, forward strand.
TAGCAGTAGAATAGGACCGGTTCCATTTGCGCGCGACACTACATTCTGTGGTGCGCCGTCAAATGTTACACACTGCAAACTGACGCTAGTGAAGCCACCTCCAGTTGTTTCCTGCCTTCTCATTTCTCTGACTAAAGCCGCGGCTCCACTGGCCGTAGCTGATCGCGCTACAAAGTGCGGTTGGTAAGTCTGAGAAATGAGAAGGATGCAAAATTAAACAGAGATAAAATAATAAACTTTATCCAATTAGACACCAATAACCCCATTTTTGATAGAATCATGCGAATTTAAATCCAAAATTTACAGTCCTAGTTCATGAAATAATATGAAGACACTAACATATGATCAAAATAAGAATCTTCCAGCAGTATTTATTTATTTACTTCTTTTCACCAGATGAGTTACACTCTTGTATATTTTAAAGATTTATGCATGATTATTTGATACATCCTGAAAACCCCTATGTGCCGGTTGCACAAAGGCCGGTTGAATTTTAACCGTGATTAATTTTACGAAAACCAATCAGAGAAGGTCTTTTTGATAAGACGGATTCTCTGTTCAGTTCTTGTGAAATTAATCACGCTTAAAATTTAACCGGCTTCTGTGCAAGAGGGTCCAAGTATAGTTAAAGAACAATACGATCTCCTTTCCAGTTATTGTTGATTCATTATCTTAGTTTCGAAACAGCTATGTCCATTGCTGAGTGAACATTATATAGTGAGGTCTACGTTATAATGGCAGTGGAGAAAGATAGGAGAAAAAGGTTGCCTCTGTCTTGTCAATGCCTTCTATAAAATACGATAGCTGATACAGTCTCACTGATGTAATTAACGATTCATTCTCGTTTAAAATAATCAATATTATATTTTATCAAGCAAGAATTATTTTTCAATAATTCCATAATGAATTTTCAGATGGAATATTTTGTTAATTAATTATTAGTTCTAAATTGTTAAAAGATGATCTGGTAACAGAGCAAAGCGAGAAAGAGATAGTGCTATCCGCTTTGTTGAATGATAGACAAGGATAGCAATACGGTACCATTTCTAATCAAACACTGCCATTATAACGTGAGCCTCACTATTGATTCCATTCATATATAGATTTATTCAATCAAACTACCGGTACTGTACAAGGATAGAAATAATTGAGAATAGATTATTTCACAATCATTTGTTCCAGAACAAAATTTATCTTTGAGGTAAAGAGAAAAATAATAATACCTAAATGGTGATGAAACTTTCACTTCTTCTAAGTACATCTAAATGAATAAAACAACACATAGTCAACAGTGAATGCATTTATCAGCCAATTGAATTCTCTAATTTTATGTAAATTTGGAAATTGGAAATGAAAAATTGTAAATTAAAAAAGAGAACTTCCCCACTTGCCTGCCAACCACCACCATGAGATGTCACCAAAAATCATAGAGCGCAATATCTTACTGTACCTTTTAATAACTTAAAGTTAAATTGAATTACTAAATTTTCTCATAAGACTTTGTGATGCTATTGTAAAGCAAGAGTCATTTAAATAATTTTTAATCCCTTGGAAGAGACGACTTTGGCTACAAATAATCCAGGACCACCAGGAGTTTGGATCGCCATCAGCAGCTCATAGAAAATTCCAGCACGTGAGTGAATAATATTTGAAATAGTGATAGGGCGCCCTCAGTGCTTCGAAATGAAATAAGAAATCAAAGCTAGCTTGTCGAAAGGGTTTTATAAATTAAGAAACTGGTAAAAATACTTGCACAAGTTTAAATATAGTATAAAAGGTATTTTATTAGATAGCAACGAGTCAATCCATATACCAAATGATACATCAATCAAAAGAATACCAAGTTCTAGGCTGATAATACAATGTTCATATGATCATTAATTTCTATAATATAATTTGCAATAATATAATGTAGCTCTGATTCACTAGATGAATTGATCTATCTATTCTGTCAGGTGCCAAATCTCGCACCCTGAGATAAATATATTTATTATAAGAAATCTACTGGAAACCATAGAAATTAATATATATTTGGATTATTGGTTTGTCAATTTATCATGCTCTGATTTAAGAAATTTATATTTGAAAATTTATTATAAGAAATCTACTGGAAACCATAGAAATTAATATATATTTGGATTATTGGTTTGTCAATTTATCATGCTCTGATTTAAGAAATTTATATTTGAAATAGATTGTCCAAGTCGACAAGTATCAGCAAGTTGATATCAAAGCTACATGCAAATAAATGCATATGATCATGAAATGAAAGCACATGGTAGCGTTTTGTGCTATAGAACTTAAAAATAGTATTAACCTGTGATATTTTATTGATTTCGATTATTGTTTTGTTTTATATTATGTATTTCTGTTGCTCTATATATTTTTGCTTTGATTTATTTTTGAGATATTTGTTAATATATGTATCAAATTCTTTATGGTGTACGATTCATTTTATTCCTCAATACTATAGGATATAAGTTTTATTTATATATATTTTTTTATAAGTTACCAGTATTATTGTGAAAGCTCATGTCCGGGCCTATGAAGATTTTAGGGAGATTATATCCTAGTAAAACCACGACCAGATTTTTATAATTATTAAAATAACTCTCATGCTCTACCGATTGACGCCAAGCAGGAGGCTAATCATTATTAATTATAAAAAATAACGTGACAATACTTAGAATGACCGGTTTCGGTCTTTATAAGAGTTTATCAGAGATTGACAATGGTGTAATCACCGAAACTGGTCTTTCTAAGTATCAATACATATGTGGTTTTTTGACAATTTCTTAGTCTTCTTCATTCAATATGAATAATTACCACAGTATCAACTTCTCAACTACACAAGAAGTAAAACAAAATTAACCTTTATACCTTTACATACAAATTTTTCCTGCAACTGCAGTATTGGACTCCAATACAAGATTTTTTTTAAATAATTTATCCAATTAATTTCATAAATCAATTTAATAATTATAATAAGATGATTCAATTTAATTACTCTATCTAATCATAATAATTTATTTTAAAATGATTAATATTATTAGAATAAGATAAAACAATTGATATCATCTGCAAAAGAAATTAGTAGGAATGAAATTTGAACCTGGTCCTACAGTGTGAGAAGCCACGGTCTAACCAACTTGGTCACTGATAGAACTGGGCAAGAACATTGGGCGTAACTCCAATGTGGCAAATCGACTATAAGAATGTTTAAATAGAAAGTAGTTTTGACAATAAGATACTGACTATCAATATTGTAACACCCAATTCCAAACATATAAGATAAGATAGTTAATATATGAAATACGCTCGGAGTCATACAATGAGAGTGGATTAATAGACAAATATTTAGGATAGCGAAGACGTCAATAAAAAATAAAATATGATGGCAACAAGTGAAGGATTTATTGTGACAAGGCACTATACATAAAGCCTTGATAATAATAGCTGTAGTAATGTTGAATATAAGATTGATATTTCGACTCAAAATATAAGCAATGCAAAAATGCTGAAGACAAAATTATTATTTGTTTTCAGTGTGAACAAACAGTAATAATTAATGATTTGATATGTCTACTAATCATAAAGGATTATCAAATTGACATTAGTTCAATTAACTCAAGTTGCTTACCATGAGAAAATAATAACGTGCACTATAGTAGTAGTTACAAATAGAAATAATTAAATTAGCATAAAAGGATGCAGTTACTAAAATGAAATGTGTAGCATTCAATATCATTTCAGGATAATGAATACATAATAGAACATTAGAAATACTAAGAGATTGAAAGTAATTTCCAATAGTACAAAATGAGGTACCGGTAACAACTCAAAAGGAAAATTTGAAGGTAGAAGAAACACTGTAAATATGCATACAAGTAGGACAATATTTGCTGAATCAATTGAAAACCATTAATGGAAACAATTTATTTAGATTAGAAAGTGTGCAATTGATATAACCTAACATTAATGTGTTACATTAAAGTAAAAAGGGAGATAGAAGATGAAAATACTTGAAAGTAAACAGATATGCTGACTTTAAATATGAATAATCAAATTTGCATGAACAAAAATTATTTCAATGGCAGTAGCTTAGATAATGGAGAAAGTGAATTCAAGCTAGCCTCTGGAAGATAGAGAAGAATAAAAGTGATTAAAGTTTACAGTATGCTACAGACGTCATGTTCCAAAATGTCTGTAAAGTGTTGAACTGAACTCCAAGAAGAAAAATTAATCCATGTCTTAACAATTTAGTAATTACAATTTAATATACTACTATAGTGAGGTCCATGTTATAATGGCAGTGTATGATTAATAATAGTGTTGTTATCCTTTGTCTAACATGCAACAAAACAGATAGCACTATCTCTCTCTAGCTTTGCAATGTTGTCAGTTTGCCAGAAATATTTTATTTCACTTTTGACAGTGACTGTACAGGAGTAGACAAACAATACTCAGCCGCCATGTTTTATTTTGATTTATAACAAAATTATAAAGTAGAGGAGTTGTATGATTGATTTTGAATTTATTTTTGAATAAATGAAATTATTTTTAGATATCACCGTATGAGAAACACAAGTTATACTTGAAATGCAACTTTAAAAGTTAATAACTTTGAGACCATCCTAGACTTCAGTTTAGCGGAATAGGTTAGGCCTATTACTGGTACTGGTATAAATATTATTGAAAGGTCATTTCCTCATTATTACCATTAAATTATCTTAATATAGATGGAATTTCTATTTTTCTATCATTTTAAAAAGAAATTGGAATAGAATACTTAGCGAAAAACTTAATTGCTGTTGTTTTGAAGTTCAGATTGGTGAATCAAAGCTTTTCAAATCAGCCGCCATTTCAGGCTTGTAAATCTGATCTCAGTTATGAAAGCAAAGTTTAGAATCAAATTATGAAAAAATAGATTTTATTGATGAATTTAATTAATTTGACATGACATTTATAATTTAATCAAAGGAATTGAAATTAATATCAGATCAAATTTAATGGGATGAATTGAATAACAGCTATGTACACTCAGTGGCAAAATGGAGTCAATTTGGCAACATGGTTCTGGTATCTTCCTTCACTGTCATTATAATGTGGACCTCACTATAACAATGACCACACAACTTGTCAAAGTGGTCATATAATTTCCAAAACTTAAAATTAATGTCAAGTGAAATTTATGATGGAAATAAAATTATTTATTTATTTATTATAAACAGTATTGCGCTAGAACTCGAAGAGAACGGTATAGTGGAGTAGTAATAGTGTAGTGTAGAAGTAGTCAGTCAGCAGTTTGTTTGCGATCAAAAGTGGAACAAAAATATTGCATCGAATATCAGTCGTCGACCGCGGAATTCATGCAAGCAAAGCGACCAGCTTTTCACGGCTGTTTTAAAGCTTGCGTTTGTGTTTCCATGTGCGTAAGTGTTGATACGAGGGCTGTTTGAAAGGTATGTTTTCAAAATATGTCTGAATTAGTGAAGCCACCTAGTATTCCTATAGAAGAGCAAGGAGAAAAGGAAGCCACTAACGACAGTATGGACACCAACACCATGCTAAATACATCAGAAATCCAGTGTTCACCGGATAAATATATCAAATTAAAAAAAAACTCGAAACTTCAACTGAGCAGGTACTTTTCATTGCCTGGAAAGAGACTGATGAGAAGAGGAAGGAATAGTACAGAAGTCAAAAATATGTCAAAAAGAATTCAACAGAACTTAAATTCTAAAACCACTGACGTGAAGAACACAGTGAAGAATATTCCACCAAAAATCACAAAAAATACACAGATATCCAAACAATGAAAGTGCGGTTAAGAAATTAACTTTAGCCCAGATTGTCTCAAAAGAAAATAGACCAAAATTGGGAGAGCCAAAAAGTGAAGTAGGAGATATCAATAATATTTTGCAGCTCATCTTGGCAAAACTGGATAGACAAGAACGAATAATCACCTCACTGCAGTCTAAATTTCAGAAGTTAGAACAAAGTAAACTACTGCAATTTAAATGATTCATTCACTAAAAATAATGGAATGGAACGCAAATGGATTGTTACAATGGCAACAGGAGTTGGAAGCAGTTCTAAACATAGAAAAAATATATATATGTCTTATATCTTAGACTCATTTTACAAAGCAGTCGTTTATAAAATTCAAAGGCTATAGGATCTATTATGCTTTACATCCCAGCAATGTTGCAAGGGGTGGGAGTGCCATCATCATCAGAGACAATCTACAACATCATGAACAAGTGAAACTCGAAAGTGATAGAATACAATATTGTCAGGTGTAGCAGTGACAGCAGTCAATTATCATTTTGCTGTTGCAGCTATTTACTGTCCTCCCAGATATTCCATCAGAAAAGATGAATAAGGTATTTATCATTTCTTGATATGTTAGGAGACAAATTCATTCTTGGTGGAGATTTCAATGCAAAGCACATTGGGGATCGCGCTTAACAACACACAAGGGAAGACAGCTCTATGAAGCAATGAGAGAGATGAGGTGCAAAGCTCTTTCAATTGGTAAACCAACCTACTGGCCCACCGATACGAGGAAAATCCCAGATCTTATAGATTTTTTTCTGACAAAGAATATATTGGTAAATTATTTGCATTTAGAGGATAGTTTCGATCTAAATTCGGACCACTCACCCATTATTTTGACTCTGAGTGATTCAATTCTATGAAAGGAAAATGCTTGTCCTGCGCTAGTCAACAGCCACATGGATTGGGATGGTTTCCAAAAGATGCTGGATGAAAGAATAGAGTTGAACTCACCATTAAGAAACGAAGAACAGATTGATCGGGAGTTAGAGAAGTTTGTTACTGATATCCAACAGGCAGCATGGTGTAATACTCCACAATTCAGATGAAAAACCACTGGAAATAATTACCCTGTGGAAATCAGAGAAATGATTGTGGAAAAACGAAGAGCAAGAAGGAGATGGCAGCAATCACGTTCCCCTCAAGACAAAAGAGTTTCAAACAATCTAACTCAAGAACTAAAGAGAGAGATTCAATGTATCAAGAATGAATCAATCAATAATTACTTGATAAACTTAACAGCAGAACGCAGTACAGACTACTCACTCTTGAAGGCAGCTAAAAAAATAAAAAAACCCATTCATCAATCTCCTCCTCTCAGGTAGCAGAACAGACAATGGGCGAGGAGTAGTGATGAAAAGGCACAGACCTTTGCAGATCATCTTGTGGACGTTTTTCAGCCAAACAACACAACTGAAGAAGACACTTTAGAAGCAGAGGAGAACATCTTACAGCCAAATCAAGAAATAATGTGTGTCACAGTAGAAGAGGTGAAAAGACAAATAAGAAATCTGAATAACAAAAAGACCCCTGGATTCGAAATGATAACTGGCTTAGTCCTCAAGCACCTACCAAAAAAAGCAATAGTAAAATTAACACACATTTTGAATGCCTCTTTCAGACTCAAATTTGTACCAGGAATATGGAAAGTAGCAGAGGTTATAATGCTACTCAAGCCAGGTAAAGCCACATGAAGTATCATCATATAGGCCAATATCATTGTTACCTGTGCTTGCCAAGTTGTTTGAAAGGATTTTACTGAGTAGGCTAACACCAATAATTGAGAGACAGCACATAATTCCAAATCACCAATTTGGCTTCAGAGTGAAACACTCAACAATAGACCAAGTGCATAGGATTGTGAATGTAATAGAGAAGAGCCTAGAAGAGAAAAAAGTTTGTTCAGCAGCTTTCCTTGATAAAGGGCAAGCTTTTGATAAAGTGTGGCATGAAGGTCTTCTTTTCAAACTGAAAGAAGTGCTACCAAAGCAATTTACAGATATATTAAAATCCTATCTGACTGACAGATACTTTAGAGTCAGGCATGAAAATTCATATTCTAATTTGAAGGAAATAGAAGCAGGAGTTCCTCAAGGAAGTGTTCTAGGACCATTTCTCTACCTACTCTATACCAGCAATATTCCCAGCCTTGTTGAGAATACTACAGCAACATTTGCAGACGATACAGCCATATTATCAGTAGACAGTAATATTCATATTGCAACAGAAAAACTACAGAGATCCATCAACAAAATTCAAGATTGGACTAGAAAGTGGAGGATGAAACTAAATGAAGCAAAGTCGATTCACATCAACTTCACCAATAAGAAGGACCTGCCCATACCAATAACAATTAACAACCAAGTTGTACCATATGCCAATCATGCCAAGTATCTTGGTATGACCTTGGACGCAAAGCTTCGCTGGAAGGCCCATGTCAAGAAGAAGAGAGAGGAACTTGGAATCAAATATAAGAAGCTGTATTGGCTGATTGGTAAAAACTCCAACCTACAAATCCAAAACAAAGTACTTCTGTACAAACAGATACTAAAGCCAGTATGGACATATGGTATACAACTTTGGGGGTGTACCAAAGACAGCAACATCAATGTCATACAACGGTTCCAGAGCAAGGTGCTGAGGAACATTGTGGATGCTCCTTGGTATGTCAGGAACAGCGATCTTCATAGAGACCTGCACGTCAACCTGGTGTCCACCGAGATCCAGAGGCATGCGGAGATATTCGCTGTTAACATTTTCAAGTAGTATGTTAGGGTAGAAAAAATTAGCACATTAGTCTCCAGACTAGATAGCTATAGTATTGACAATAAAAATAAATAAAATAAATTTATTATAAAAAAATAAAAAGGTTGCAAAGTAAAAACAGCCCAAAGGGCAATACTCATCCAAAAAATGAAGTCAAGGTTGACTTAAGGTTAGCCATGATCGCTGTGTAGTGAGGAGCACCTTATGTGGACAGGTTCTAGGGACTGCTAATGGAAGTTTGGCGTCGTCCATGGGGTTGGCATTCTTGAGGCTCAAAAGATGGGACTGGACTGGGAACTAGTCTAGAAGTTCACAAGATGAGACCAGACTGGGACCGAAGTCTAGAAGTTTACAACATGAGACTGGACTGGGACTGAAGTCTAGAAGTTCACAGGATGAGGTTGTGTTGGGGCCGTAATTGCACTCAAGTTGTATTGATGTTGATAAATTGAGAATGGATTTAGTTGGATTGAAGCAAAGATTTAAGTGACAATTCTCTCAGAGAATTAATTGAATAGTTTGATTTGACTGGTAGAATAAAGTAGGGTAGTAGATATATCACAACCTAACCTACACGGCTAGGAATAAAAGATATGTCAAATAAATCAAGAATGAAAAGGCAAAGCTATGGATAATGACAAAGTGGGACAACAAGAAGCAACAACAATGCGAGTTGGCGAGCCAGACATCAAAGTGGGTCGACTAAAATAATAGGTTGTGAGATCTGGAATGCTTAGACTAATAAGCATTCCACTTACAAAAGAAGATTACCAGACAGAATTGAACACTATAAAATATCTGGCACAAAACAATGGCTACTCATTCAATGTAATAGACAAAATACTTCATAAAATGAAAAACAAGAAACAGAAACCCCCAAATCCCAACAAATATGTCACACTAACATATTTCAATCAAAAATCACAATCCATAGCAAACATATTCAGAAAATCAGGCTACAAAACAGCATTTAGAACCAAAAACAACTTGAAAACCCAACTAAAAACACGAAAAATAGATAGCTCACAATTTGAAAAAAAGCCAGAGACTAAACACACTAGAACAATACGAAATTTTTAAACACCTCCACTATGACAAATCCAACTTATTAAATGATCACTTAACTTCAAATCAAATGTAATATTTTCCCACATTTTGGCCACACAGTCTAACCCATTAGAACAAGCGCCCTGGTGTCAGGCTGATGATGCTCCTCTTCAGGAGTGAAATGCATTCCTCAACACTCCACAAAAGTAAGTGTCTTTTTCAATATTTACTAGTAACACAGCATCAGAACTTCAACAAAGTTAATAAATTTGGAGTGAGTGAACTACATCAAAGTTTAGTGTAGTCATGGTTAGTGGCTTGTCACATTTCTAGTGAATTCTTCAATCACTCCTACAGTTACATATTATTCAAATTGATGAATATAAAAAATTGTTTTTCCATACAAAATAAATTTTCAAGAATATCTAGCCCACCATTCCAAAAAAAATCATTGACCTTTTCATGGTGAACAAGTAAGATTAAATGCAATTAACATGATAAAACTAATACTTACCTGTGAAATGTAACATCAGGTGGCTTTTTTGATAAACAATTAGTACACCCATATGCAGCGCATGAAGATACCATGATTAAATTTTAAAAAATGGTAAGTAAATCATTGAAAATCAGCAAAAAATAAGCTGGTCTTCATAAGAGCATGTACTTTCTTACCTACCACAAGATGGCTGCCGTCCAAAAAAGTGACTTTTGGTAGAAGGGGTGGGGATCCACTCCTAAAGTAGTATTCACATCAAACTCAGCAGCTCTGCAGAGTCGGTGGATGGATGGATGGAAAAAGATATGTCACCGACTTGAGCAATGCAGGTATTCACATCGCACTCTGTGTATCTGCCGATATCTGTGAGCTGACATCTCCAAGAAAACTCTGCTAGCATGCAGATGTTTTTGAATCGCTCTGGGAGCAATTTTCTCCAGGCATCCCAGCGGACGTTTTTGATAAAGTTCTCTCATCAAGAACTTAAATCGCGTAAAAATGGGGATCGAAAAATTATAATTTCAGATTTGGATTCATCACATTGAAATTAATAATTTGGCTCACGTTTGCTTAAAGAAATGAAAATGAGGAATCGGCAGAGATCTTGAAAAAACGCCTTTTAACATTACTACAACTGAGAACAGAGCGAAAAGCTCTTTCGCCCCACATATGTTTTTTGATGTGAATACAAACTCTGCGGATGATATCAGATCTGTGCTCTGTTGCTCTGCCACTCTACAGATCAAAATAGGTTGGTATGAATAGACCTTAATACTTTATCCTCCTTGGCTTCTCTAATATTGTGCAACCAGCAATAAGACTTCTAATGATGTTTTTCCACCCACTTTGGGGATGAGATATTTTGATTTAGCAGTAATGAACCACAGCTTCATCGAAAACTGTCAACTGGTCAGCCCTATAGTGAGGTCCACGTTATAATGGCAGTGTTTGTTTAGTAATGATATTGCTATCCTTGTCTATGATCCAACAAAGCAGATAGCACTATCTCTTTCTTGCTTTGTGGTAGCTTACGCACAAACGAAAATGAACCTTAACAACAATACACCTGTATCAGCTACTGGCTATAGAAGGCATTGACAAGACAGATGATCGGCAATGATGTTCTCCTATCTTTTTCACTGCCATTATAACTTGGACCTCAATATAGAATGTATCAGAGATCGATGATGATGTGAATAAAAAACATTTATCTCTAATTTATTTTTAATTTCAGTGTTTTTTTCAATAACAAGTCCTTTTTTCAATTGCTTTTATTACTGAGTAATCTATTTCATCTATATTGTTTACAGACGTGAAGAACTATCTAGTTGGGCTTTTAATCAATAATAATTAAGAAATCCAGTAGTGGGATATTCAACCAATCATTATCAATTATTCATGTCATCAAATAATTTATACACCTTTATATGCTTGTGTTTTTAGCTATAAGATGAATTGAATCACCTGTGGCATGGATACGTTTTGAAACTAAAATAATATAATAATAATTTTATATTGATTTGTTGTTGTAGTTCATAGGTGCCGACTCCATGAGGCCCGAGGGGCTTGAGCACCCCCAAAAATTGAGTTAATTTTTCGAGAAGGATAATTTCATTGTGCTTAGGTTAGGTTGTGATCTATCTACTACCCTACTTTATTCTACCAGTCAAATCGAACTATTCAATTAATTCTCTGAGAGAATTGTTGCTTCAATCTTTGCTTCAATCCAACTAAATCCATTCTCAATTTATCAACATCAATACAACTTGCTTAGACTGATAAGCATTCCACTTACAAAAGAAGATTACCAGACAGGATTGAACACTATAAACATCTACTCATCCAATGTAATAGACAAAATACTTCATAAAATGAAAAACAAGAAACAGAAACTCCCAAATCCCAACAAATATGTCACACTAACATATTTCAATCAAAAATCACAATCCATAGCAAACATATTCAAAGAATCAGGCTACAAAACCAAAAACAACTTGAAAACCCAACTAAGAACACGAAAAATAGTTAGCTCACAATTTGAAAAGACAGGAATTTATAAACTAAAATGTAATACATGCCCAAAATTCTATATTGGACAGGCTGGCCGTAGCTTCAAAATAAGATACAATGAGCACATAAAAGCAGTAAATTCAAATTCAGAATCTACATATGCAGAACATTTAATAGCCACAGGACACAGTCACAAAAACATACAGACAGATATCGAAATCCTACACATTCTTCAAAAAAGCCAGAGACTAAACACACTAGAAAAATACGAAATTTTTAAACACCTCCACTATGACAAATCCAACTTATTGAATGATCAACTTAACTTCAAACCAAATGTAATATTTTCCCACATTTTGGCCACACAGTCCAACCCATAAGAACAAGCGCCCTGGTGTCAGGCTGATGAAGCTCCTCTTTAGGAGTGAAATGCATTCCTCAACACTCCACAAAAGTAAGTGTTTTTTCAAATATTTACTAGTAACACAGTCTCAGAACTTCAACAAAGTTATTATATAGTTTTTCATCATGGAAAGCAACTTCAAATCCAAATTTATTGTTATTATCGAATAGTTCACCCACTCCAAATTTATTGTCATTATCAAATTGCTATTTTATTCTGAAAATCGTCATATGAATTTTGTTCAATTTTGAACAACTAGAAATTTCAAGACAACTGGGCAAGTAAAGTGAAGTTCAGTCCCAAAATTGTGTTTTTGTCACGACCAAACATTTCTTTATTATTATTATTACTATTAGATATGCAGCCAAATAATCTATATATATACTTACCTTAGATACCTGTACAAAAATAATATAGTTGTAATTTTGTTTATTATATGGAGGCTATTGTAGCCTACTGGGAGGTTGAAATAACTGGTGGTTTTTACTGTTACTGATACCCTACTTTTTCAGTATTCAGTTGAACATCATTATTTATAATCATTAATATCGATGCTTGTAATTCATTTTTGTGAAATCAAAGTCAAAGACAATACCATGTATAATATCAATCAGGCTGCATTGTATTTTGGTATAGTCCTCTCTCTGAATAACTACAAACTACCACTGCTGTGCTATAAGAGAAGGCCCAGTTTGAATCTTTAGTGAGGTCCACGTTTTAATGGCAGTAAAGAAAGATAGGAAAAAAACGTTGCTAAGTCTCTCAATTTTGCCACTGATTGTACACAGCTGTTACTCAATTCATCCCATTGAATTTGATCGAATAATAATTATCATTTCCTTGATAGAATAATCAATTTAATGTCAAATTAATCAAGAAAATATATTTTTTTCAAAATTTGATTAAAAAACTTGCTTTCATAACTAAGATCAGATTTCTATTTTTATACAAACCTAAAATGGTGGCACATTTAAAAAGCTGTGATACACCAATCTGAATTACAAAACAACAGAAAGTAAGTTATTTGGTAGGTATTCTATTCCATTTTTTTTTTTTTAAATGATAGAAAATAGAAATCCTTTTTAAAATAATTTCAATAAAAATAATTCTGAAATAGCCTTTAAATATAATTTATACCGGTACGAGTAGGTCTAACCTAAACGTGTAGGCTAACTGAAGCATGGATGAAGGCTAGGATGGTTAGTTATCAACTTTTAAAATGTGATTTCAGGTATTTTAATTTGTGTTTCTCATACGGTAATGTCTAAAAATTATTTCATTGTTTCAAAAATACATTTCAAATCAATTATACGGCTTGTTTACCAAAATATTTTGATAGAATGAAGACAAAAAATGGCGGCTGAGCTACTTTTGTACAGTCAAAATAAAAAATGAAATATTCTGGCAAACTGACAACATTGCAAAGCTAGAGAGAGATAGCGCTATCTGTTTTGTTGTATGATAGAAAAGGACAGCAACAGTATTGTCAATTGTACACTACCATTACAACGTGGACCTCACTATAACGCCTGTTTTTCCTATCGCAAGATGGCGCTGAACTGGCTTCAAGCTCAGTAACAGTTATCACAGTGAACGGAACTGTTCCAACAAATATGTTATCAGCACATGCGCATATTTCTCCATTCTAGAGGAAAATTCCTACAACGAGCCTCGCGGGGGCTGCGGAAATATCTGGAACTCAAAATATCAATGTTATAAATGTCCTATGCTTGAAAACTGTTGCTGGGTGGAGCTCCGAATATTTGTCAAACAGCGGAATTGGAAATATCCGGAACTCGAAATATGTTGCTAGGCGGAATTGGGAGTATCTGGAACTCAAATTATTTGTTTGTCAGATGGCGGAATTGGAAATACCTGGAACTCAGAATATCAGTTCCAAAGTGGGAGTACTGGTAATGTGTTCGTTATTGAGAAATGGTTCAAGTCTGACTTATTTTCTGGAATGATATGGACTAATTAGCCCACTTAGGGTAATTCATAGCTCATTATATATATTAATTTTCAATTGAAATATTGGACTTGAACTTTAAACAGTAGAAACAACTTGGCTGATCTTTTTGGACTTGTTTTTCATTATCAAAATTTGGGAATAGAGTACTTTTGGACCTGGTCTGCGTTCTTTTTCAATAATATTCATTAAATTCATACATATTATGCAAGCTTTTAAAACTCTGTTATCTGTTTCAACAAACAAGACTGACGACTGTTGATGTGTTGATGAATTTATTTTAGGTTAACTATAGAACCCTTCATTTGTTTTGCGTTAAATTTGTTTCATCCCACACTACACAGTCTCGCTAATAACGATCGATATTGTTAATTCGATATATTTCCAATTCCACCAGCTGACAAGATATTTTGAGTTCCGCCGGTCTGCACGATATTCGGAGTTTCGCCTGTCAACATTATTCGGAGCTCCATAATATTTCTAATTCCGGCCAGCTGCAAGATATTTTGAGTTCCAGATATTCCCAATTCATGCGACCCGCCTCGCGAGCAGCTCTCTTTGTTACAGAGTAACGGCCAGCAACGGTCACAGTTACCACATAGTTATTCAAAAGTATTCTTTGAGTATCTATAGTGAGGTCCACGTTATAATGGCAGTGTGTGATTTGCAATGGTGTTGCTTTCCTTGTGTATCATTCAACAAAGCAGATAGCACTATCTCTTCCATGCATTGCAAGTTTGCCACATCATTTGGAAATTCAACTAATTGACAAAATAGGGGTAAGGGTTAGGTTTTATTTAGGTTATATTCAACAATGTTCCATAAGGATAGGTTAGGTTTTTGCTTTGAAATTGAAATATGCTAGAAGGGGCTAGGGTCCAGGTAGAGTTATGTTTTTGTTGTTTCAAAGGTGAAAGGGTTAGGGGTCAGGTTTTTTCAAGTTATATTTAATAATGATTCATAAGGCTAGGTTACAGGTAGAATTATGGTTTTTGATATTTCACAGGTGAGAAGATAGGTTAGGGGGTTAGGATAGACAGGTTAGGTTCTTGCTTTAAAATTGCAATATGCCAGAAAGGGCTAGGGTGCAGATAGAATTATGGTTTTTGATATTTCAGAGGTGGAAAGATAGGTTAGGGGGTTAGAATTTTGCTTTGAAATGACAATATGCTGACTTAGTTCAACATTAGTTTAATAACAACCGTTATATTTTATTAATTATATTACTGTATTGAAAAGTACTCTTCCTTTTATTGCACGAAGTAATGATAATATATTGATTATTATATAGAATATAATGATAAATCATCATTGGATAATAATATTATCAAATCAAAACGGAATGACGGCTCCAGTTACGGTGCTCGTTAACCATCATTACAAAGAACGTTACATTCAAAGAACTGACTGAATGGAACAAGAAAAAACCGCTACTAACGCATGCTCGATACTGTGCTGTCTGAGACCAAGAGTGGTTTGTGCCTCGCGTCAAAATCCAAACAGTTTTAATTTTTAGGTTACAATTCCAATATTTCCAAGCAAGGAAGCATCTTTTGAATCTCCAGGTAAGTTACCAAATTTATTTTAAGAATATCAATTACAAAAGGGTTACAGTCTTGAACCAAGTTAGGTGTGTATGAATATTGTTCAATTAGTTGGTTTTCAATTTCTGGTTTGTTTTTGTTTAGCGTAGCCTATGATTCTGATAAACGTAAAACAATTTTAGAAAATGTTATCGTATTAAACATGAAAAAGCAATAAACACAGTCAAATAATTAACATTTCAAATATAACAAATAAGCAAATGTCAACAATACATTACAAGACTTTCAATCAGTTACAATAATTTAATAGATTAGAAAAATTATAACTAAAAATCTAACTATCATTTCAAGCCAATCACTCACATCATAGAAATATCTTATTTTCTATGGCTTGAATTGTTTGTTTCAGGCCGTATAAAATCACTCTTAAAATAAACCAAATTAACATTTACTAGATAGCCTAATTGGCTGGTTAACTAAATTTCAAGCTCCTAAGCAGGAAAACCAAATATGTCGCGCGTGAAGAAACTAAAACGGGCCGATCTATCCGATTTCTTAGGTAGAATAGTATCTTTCACCACTCTAGCTTTTGATCGGCTGTCTTCCATTTAGTCCATCATTCCCATTCACGTTTCAAATCGACTCTGACTAGATGGCTGTCCCTGCAATGTTTGATAAGTCGGGTGAAATGTTTACCCAACTCGTTTGGCAATTCAATTTTCGCCCCTTCAACAACCCCAATCATGGTCCTTTGTCGAATCTAATATTGAATATTGGACTCAAGTTAGTAAAACATCAGATAGTGATTGGCCCGCTTAACGTACAGTTCTGCCATCTACACATCAAACCCGTATTAACTACAATTAACAAAGGCTCCAGGAGAGAGCCCTATGGTAGCCTATTCCACAGTGAACCCGATACTGAGTTTTGAGAGAGCAGTCAATTCAATTCAATTTTCATTCGATCCATGACCAGTTTTTACACTGGGTAGGTTTGGTCATAGTAATTAAAAAACAAACATTCATAAAATTTACACTAATTATTGAGATGGCATGTTGAAGAGACAAATAAAACGATTGATCTCCTCTTCACTAAAGGAATAGAGTGGAAGTTTGAAGAGTTTATCTTGAAGTACATTTTTAAATTATTCATCTTCTAATTCACGGACACACAATAGGAGCCTGTTGAATATTTTCAGGGTGCAAATTAGGAAACTGGTGTGTGATCTGGCTAATCGCAATTGTGGCATATCATCACGTCTTCTAGTAAAATAATCTTGAACCTGGCCTCTCACTTGAAATGTATGTAGCTGTTCTTTTAGAAGCACTAACGAGGTGAGCAGGTACTGACTGAAGACTGTGAGGATCCGCAGTATTTTTCTACAATGGTCGGCAATGTTCCAGGTATGGCGAGAATATAATGATGCGGATCACCTTTTTTGAAGAAACAGAATCCTCTCACAACCCACATGTCCCCAAAGCACAATCCCATAGTTCATATGACTGTGGAACAAAGCATGGTACGCAGTCACCAGGTAGCTTCTTGGCACAATGTTCCTCAACTTGCGCATTAAGTAAGTCACCTTGGAGAGCCGATTACAGACCATGATGATGTGCTGGTCCCATGACAGTGAGGCATCTATCATAAAACCTAGCAGCTTAACTACAGGCTCACCAAAGGAAGGTGGTCTGCGTCTCAGAGTGCATAACATGTTCTGCGTCTTAGTCTGCTTCACACACAGTCTATTTTCTCCAAACCATGAACTTGCCTCTTCAAGCAGCTGGGCAGACCTGAAGATGGACAATTGGGGATCTTCATCCTGGGCAACAATAGTGCTGTCATCCGCAAATAACAAAGCTTTTCCATTCATGCTGAGGTCGTTTATGAAAATTAGGAAAAGAAGAGGGCCCAGAATAGATCCTTGGGTAACTCCATGGTTAACTTGCAGGGCCTCAGATTTGGCTCCATCCAGAGTAACCACCTGGGTACGTCCAGAAAGGTAATCCTGCATTGTTCTCAGGACGGCTCCACCAACACCATATCTCACAAGTTTTCCAAGCAATATATAATGGGAGACACAATCAAATGCTTTGGTTAGGTCGCAGAGGGTCATGACAACTGAATGCTTGTTCTCCATTGCCCTGAGTATAGAATCAATAAGGGACTGAACGGCGCCTGTAGTAGATCTTCCTTTGCGAAATCCAAATTGATCTCTTGTGAAAAAGCAGATTCTCCTCAAAAGAGGCAGAGAGCTGGGTAAACATTACTGACTCATAGATCTTAGAGAATGCCGGTATTATAGATATGGGTGGGTCTGTAGTTTGACAGTTCTTCCGGGTTACCCTTTTTGAAAACTGGTACAGTCCTGGAAATCTTGAATAAATCTGGAAAAGCACCCTGTTTCAGGCAGCTGTTAATCAGACCACTTACAGGAGAAGCTATTGCCGACTTTAATAGAGCTGTTGATATGCCTTAAACATCAAGACTATTTGAGTTTTCGTATTCTTTCACAATTTTTATCAAATCCATTTCGGTTACTTGCATCCATTCAAAAATCCTGCAGGTGTGAAATGGGACTCTGTTGACTGCGTTTTCCATAAATCCTGGTGATGCCCCCATAATCTGGTTCACTGAGTTGACAAAGAATTTATTGAACTCATCTGGATTTGCACTATTAGTCAGTAGAGATTGTTAATTTCTTGATTTATTTATGATATTCCAGGCTGTCTGACAGGGATTTGAAGCATGCCGTATAGTTCGCTCAATACTGGATTTCTTGGCTTCAACAATTTCCTGATGATAAACTCTCTTGGCTCTGAGATATTTATTGTAGTATCTTGACTTCATGTCAGTGCACATGGCAGACTTAGCAACAGTAACAAGAGTTCTAATGTTGGCTAATTTCCAGAATTTACTTTTAAATTACATTTTCTACCTACAAATACAGAAGGACGCTTCGATCTCAAAGGAAAGAAATCATCAAATATACTCATGAACTTGTTGAAGAACAGACTGAAAGCTATGGCAGATTCACTCACACTGATAGAAGTCTTCCAGATCACTCTTTTCAGTGCTCCAACAAAGATCGCGACATTTGACTCATCAATTTTGAGTGAATTTTTATCTTGAGAATCAATCTGATGTATTGTTTACAGCTTCATTTAGACCAGAGACCTTCATGATTAGAGCATGATAATCAGCCACAACAGGTTCCACCACTTCAATGTTCTAATCCCATGAATTCAAGGCTGTGACAATAGAGTCGAGACATGAGTCTTTCCTTGTTGGTGCTCTGTTTGCTATAAACATGCCAAACGTTTTTATTAAGAAAGAGGAAGAGAGAACAATCTGACTCACCTCCAACACAATCATCCAATGAGCAGAAAGTGAGTTCACGTAGAGAAACTGAACTAAAAGAGAATGCTGAACCAAAAAAAACTCCTAGTATCAAACAAGTTAAGAGACCTCCTCCAATAATACTCTACAACATCCAAGACTATCAAGTAGTGTATAAGATTTTGAATGAAAAAATAAAAGACTCTTATAAGATCACACTATTGAATAATGGTAGCTTAAAACTCAACGTTGAATCTGAGGATAATTATAGACTAGCTACATCATTGCTGAATGACAAAAAAATGAATTGGTCTTCGTTTGAAAACAAGCAAACGAGACCCATTAGAGTAATAGTGAAGAAGTTGCACAGCACTTGCAATCCACAGGAAATAAAAGAGGAACTTCAGGAAAAAGGATTTAAAATTTGGACGTGGTAAACATTCTTAAATGGAAAACAAAAGAACCACTCCCAATATTCATGTTAACTTTTGAAAACACAGAGAGCATAAATAGAATTTATGAAATATGTGTAATTATGGGTATGAAGGTTGAAGTAGTCCCCCTGAAAAAATCGAAATTTCTACCGCAATGTAAAAATTGTCAAACCTGGGGACACACGAAAAAATACTGCCAGAAGGAGCCTAGGTGCGTGAAATGCGCTGGTCCCCACATCACTATCAACTGTACTAAGAGTAAAGAAGTTAAGCCTAAATGCTACAATTGTGGGATGGAGCACCCTGCTAATTATAGAGGATGTGTTGTAGCACAAGAGTTGCAGGCACTTCGAAATAAGAAAAAAGCAATAAAATCTATTTCGTCAGTCAACAAAAGAAACGATCCTATTGTGCCACAGAGAGCTGTAATAAATGACAGTAGAGTTAAGGAGAACCAGAGTTATGCTGATAAGCTGAAAAATAAAGTACCTATCAACAGTAACGAAAAGTCAAGTCTTCAAGATTACAACTTGAGTAAAGATTTGGAACTGAGCATTACAACTCAACTTAAATTGATTCTTGAGAAACTAGTTGTGCAAGAAGGCCTCAATAAATCAATTTTAAGTAGGTTAGAAAAACTGGAAAATATTTCAGTTCCAGAAGTCATTCACAAGAAGCATGGAAAATAGATTCAAAATTATGACTTGGAATGCTAATGGATTACTACAGCACAAAGATGATCTATTAGCAATTCTAATTGAGCATAAAATAGATGCCTGTCTCATTTCCGAAACTCATTTCACCAAAGAATCCTACTTTAAAATTAGAGGGTACAAAACGTACCATGCCATACATCCCAACAACAGCGCTAGAGGCGGAAGTGCGGTTATTGTAAGAGAAGAGCTAAACCATCACGAGTTCAAGAAGATAGAATTGCAGGAGTTCCAGTCGATTTCAATCAAAGTCAAACTTATCGGTAGACCATCTGGTACGATCACAATTGGAGCCGTCTACTGTCCACCACGATTTAATTTGAAGAAGATAGAATATATTGATTTCCTAAGCAACTTCACAGGGAAATTTATCATCGGAGGAGACTTCAATTCAAAGAATACACAATGGGGGTCCCGACTGACCACAACTAAAGGAAAGGAGCTATTACTGGCTGTTAATGAATACCACTGCGATGTTCACTCAACAAGGAAACCAACTTACTGGCCAACAGACAAAACAAAAATTCCAGACCTGATAGATTTTTTCATCACAAAAAATATTTCACCAAACTGTGTTGAAGTTGAAGAAAAATTTGATCTCAACTCTGACCATTCGCCAATAGTTTTGACAATGCACAGTGCAGCTGTTAAAAAAGAAATGCCACCTAGACTCATCAACAGGTACACAGATTTAGAAACTTTTAAAAATATGATAGACTCTAGAATAGACTTGAACACATCTCTGCAAACTATAGATGAACTAGAAACTGAAGTCCAGGAGTTTGTAATCAATATCCAACAATGTGCCTGGGAAAATACACCACTACTTCAAAGCAGGATTTTCAAAGGTAATTGCTATCCTGTAGCGGTAAGAGAGTTGATAGAAAAAAGAAGAAGAACAAGAAGATCATGGCAATCAACAAGAAATCCAAGAATTAAAACAGAACTTAATAGAATTACTAATGAACTGAGAAAGATGATACAGGATGTAAAACAACATGATATCAATAAATACTTAGAAGAGTTAACCAATGAGTCTACTACAAATTTTTCATTATGGAGATCAACCAGGAAACTGAAGAGACCTCTTGAACAAGTTACACCGATAAGGAAGAATCAAGATTGCTGGGCAAGGAGCAATAAAGAGAAAGCCGATTTGTTTGCTGATCATCTGGAAAAGGTTTTCTCACCTCATGAGGAAACAATTATAGATGAGAATCCTCATCATCTTGGAGCAGGAGTTATCACTCCAACATCGCCAAGGGAGGTAGAATATGAGATTAAAAATTTGAGCAGAAAGAAAACGCCAGGTTTCGACTTAATAACTGGAGAGATTCTACAGGAGCTCCCAAGAAAAGCAATTGTGAAGCTATGCCATCTCTTCAACGCTTCATTCCGATTGAAATATGTGCCAAGTTTCTGGAAGGTAGCCGATGTCATCATGATACCAAAACCTGGAAAGCCACCACATGATGTAACCTCGTATAGGCCAATTTCACTACTGCCAGTAATATCAAAATTATTTGAGAAACTTCTACTGAAAAGATTAAAGCCTTATCTGGATGATAATGGATTAATACCAACCCATCAATTCGGATTTCGAGATAAACATAGTACAATAGATCAGGTGCACAGAATAACAAATATTATTGAAAATACATTGGAGGAAAAGAAAGTTTGCTCTGCAATTTTCCTTGATGTAGCACAGGCTTTCGACAAAGTATGGCATTCAGGATTGTGCTACAAAATGAACCAGTTCTTACCAACAGAATACAGTCTGATACTGAAATCATATCTTCAAGACCGTTATTTCAGGATAAAACAAGATGATGCTTTTTCATCTCTCAGAGAATTCAAGGCTGTGACAATAGAGTCGAGACATGAGTCTTTCCTTGTTGGTGCTCTGTTTGCTATAAACATGCCAAAAGTTTTTATTAGAATGGTGAAACGGTTTTCAGTGGGACTGTTTTCCTGGAGGTGAATATTGAAATCACCACACATACTATTTGACAATGAAACTGGCAAAGAAAACTGAGACACTATTCCAACTTGTCAGGAAAAATGGTTAAATCACCACTTGGTAGTCTATAAACTGATAAGCCAATGAATTGCGCTGATATGAGACAGCAGACAATTCAAGAATTACCACCGCACATTAAAGAATTTCTGACTATAGTCAAATTTCTAATGTTATGCTAATAGTCAACTTCATCATTATTTAACCAATGATCACACATGCATAGGAAGTCAGGATTAACCTCTTCTATCCAGAGGTATATTTTGATACGTAAACACTGTACATTTAAAAAACCCAATATTCATATTCTCATATCTAGTCATATGCTTACTTTTAAGTATTGTAGTTGGAATCTGGGTAAGATTACAAGATCTTACCGCCTTTTGCCTGAAAAAGGCTTTGAGCTGGACTTTTGTCTTTTCCGGAACTGAAATTCACTTACCAGCACACCTTCAGGCCATAAATCTGGTTTGATAATGTTATTCTTATCACCAACTTCTACAGCAATGTTTTAAGACTTGTAGGACTGGAGTTTTGTTTTTATTTCTTCACAAAATATTTCACCAGAAGTGAATTGTCCCACATAATCTACCATAGCCTCATTCTTGGTAACAGTTTACAGTCACGAAACAAAAATCCAATCTTTCCTTTTAGCTGAACAAGCTTGGAAGTATCACTTGCCTCCCCAGCAACACATTTGAGGTTAGAGCCGTTTTTAATAACATTAGATTTGGTTTGACTACTATTAGTTATTCTGTTGGGTTTGCATTTAGCTTTATACTAGTAGAACTGGTATACAATGTCTTTTTACTTTATCACTTTGCTTTTCTGCCTCAGCTAATCTCTTGCTATTTTTAGCAGTAGTCCTATTCTTATTTACAGTACTATCATATACAACAGTACTTCAAAACATACAATAGTAATATCAGATAGACAACAGTCTATCTGCTAGTACAGGAAAGTATTGAAATAGCTGGATTGAAATACCCATCAACACCATAATGTTGAATTTTATTCAGAAAAAAAGTGTGAATCAATGTGTCAAGGGCCTCGCTGAGGTCACATAATGGTTGTCTTCAGGGATACACTGCTCCACTGACTCGGGTGACCCGAGCTAGCTGACTCACGTTCCATGAGAGCTTTTGACAGTTCATAACCCGGTCACCATCTTTGATTTTTCTCGACCGGGTCTGCAATTGTGACCCGACCAAAAAGTACGGGAATGTGATCCCAGCTAGTCTATGCGATTCAAAACAGTCATAGATCCTGTGATGTGAAGCAGAGAATCAACTTCATCATCTGTGGATTTCACTCTCCTAAAATCAAACTGGTGGCCACAAACACGTCACTCTGCTCACAGAACTCAGGAGCTGCCTAGCATTTTTATTTAAAAGATTTTGGGAATGATAGGTAGGATTGAAATAGGCTTCCCTGGTTGAAGCAGACTTACCGTATCACACTTGTTAAAAACTGGGACTGTCTTTGATATTTTTAGCTGTTCATTTTGTGTTTTGTTGTTCATAATCTGTTCGAAATAGTCTATTCTATTAACTATTGTTTTTCTGTGATTTTCAGGTTAGATTGACAGCATGGGAAGACGCAAGAGTAAAAGAAAGCCTCCACCCAAGCGGAAGGCAATTGAACCCTTGGATCAGCATTTCAACTGTCCATTTTGTAACCATGAAAAATCTTGCGATGTGAAAATGTGAGTGCCAAATATATAGTACAATGTCAGTTTGAAAGTTCTTCTTAAATACTCCATCCACCCAGTGTCTATATTTTGGAGGCCCTTTGTTTTGTAAAGAAATTGCAATATTGAATGTTTAAGGAAACAGTTGATCTATATAAAATAATAGTAAACCTTATTCCGGATAACTTCCTCATAGACTCTAAGATTAGTAGAAAAACTAAACTAGAAATAAAAACCTGGACATATAGTAACTTTTTCTTCCATATCGACGTATGAATCTCGGGATTTCCGCTCAAACTACTGTTTGCAAGGCCAATTATTTTAGATACATTTGTTGAAAGTGGACTCGCTTACAAATTTGCACATTTTTCCTACTTTCTTCTCCAATACTTCCTTTTTCTTCTTCTCTTCACGCTTCATTCCTTACTTTTATACCCTCTACCTGCCTATTACTTGGGATACCATAGTTGGCTAGGTATTTTCCCCCTTTCTTTCTTTTCAGCACACCCCGCCATGAAGCCAGTTTTTGTATTTTATTAGAAATCTATTTTTGATTGTGATTTTTATGTGTTTTGATTTCTTTTATGTATATTGTATTGTGTTGATTTGAATAAAATTGATTGATTGACTGAACGAAATATCAATGTGTTTTTATGATAATTATTACATTCTTATAATAGGAAGATTGAACATTTGCTCAGGGATGAAATGCATTGCTGAAATTCCTATAAGCAATTTCTTTTACTAGTAGTTATTGGTAGGAGAAGTTTTAAAAATACTTTTAAAATATCCAAAAAATCAACATTGAAACGTTTTTTCAGTTCTTGTAAAATTTTAGAAATGGAGCTTGTAACGTTTTTCCGGGGAGCAATTCAATTATACAACATTCTATCTCACTTCATAAGATATGAATGAATGCGAGTTTAGAACTAAACTGAACATTGATTTCTCAGAGAATGCTTTCTATTCAAAGGAAAAGTAAATGGATCTATATTTATAATTTTTTTTCATTCATAATATATAATCATATTCTACATGAGTGATCAAACTACAGTATTCTCTATCGTGTCCTATGTTGTGTATGTCTTTGTCTTTTGTGTAGTCTATGCCTCTGTCTCTAATATTGTTCACCATTTACATTTTTTCCACAAGTTCCAGATCCCCTGTTTAGGTGGGTAGAGGATGCTTATTAATATATCTTGTTTCTCACTGAAATTTCAGCCATTTTAGACGCACAGTTCTTTATGTTACAATGGTTTGGATAAGTTGATGTTAAGTGCAGCGTCTGCTCACATCACAGCAAAACTCTTTTTCGTTTCAATCACTGCTGGCGCAATTTAGGTGCAAATAATCTTAGTTCTATCACTTCGGATGATATTTTGATACATCGAGAACTGAAAAATCATGGACTGTCAGGTTAGCCACTAACGTAACATTTCACATGTCCGATTTGACGTCAGTTTAACAGTCTTGGAGTACACCCGACCGAAAAAAATTATCTGTAGGGAGTTCCACGTTATTATAACAATTGAGAAAGAAAGGAGAACAGCTTTGCCGATTATCTGCCTTGCCACTGCCTTCTATAGAATATAGCTGATACCGGTATATCTTATGAAATATATACTTCTTGTTTAAAATAATCTATTATATTTTATTCGTCAAGAAAAAATATTTTTCAATGATTAGGTAGTCAATTTTCATAAATGAGATTGAATATTTTTGAATTAACTATATCATTCTACGTTGTTGGGGAACGATCTGGCAATATTGCGGCACTAATTAATCTGTAAAAATTATCTATATATATAAAATGCCGCATCACGCCTCCTCAGGTGTGCATCCAGCTAAAGTTTGTCATGACATGCATTAAACTATTTGGCGGTACGAAGTTCGCCGTACCAGCTAGTTTTCAATAAATTCCAATATTGAAAAAGTTAAAAATTACTACCACTAAACTAACTTCAATCTGTCAGCGTTCCCTATTCATAACATCAACGATTCTTATGCAGCCAATGCTGACAGATTGAAGTAAATTTGAATTTATTAACCTTAACCTTGTTCATACTTGTACATGAGATTGCAGAAATTTACTAATTTATTAATTTCTTTTTAAATCTCTGCCAACAGGGATAAGGGTCGGAGCTCGGCCCGTATAACTTGTCGGGTATGTTTGGAGGATTTTCAAACGACGATCAATTTTTTATCAGAACCTATTGATGTTTATAATGACTGGATAGACGCATGTGAGACTGCTAACTGATTAAACAAGTAAGTATCAATCAACAGAGAAGACTATTGGCTCTTTTGGAAGTGTTTATTGACCGAGCGAAGTGAGGTCCAAGATTCAAGTCGACGGCTTGGCATTTCTCTTTATGTTTAAATGTTTATATGTTGCGCATTTACGGCGAAACGCAGTAATAGATTTTCGTGAAATTTGACAGGTATGTTCCTTTTTAAATTGCGCGTCGACGTATATACAAGGTTTTTGAAAATTTTGCATTTCAAGTATAATATAAAAGGAAAAAGGAGCCTCCTTCATACGCCAATATTAGAGTAAAAATCAGACTAAAGAATTATTCATCATAAATCAGCTGTCGAGTGGATTATAAATTGCATGCAATTCAATATCTCAATGTTACTTAATAAAAAATCAGCTGCTGTGTAGACTATTAATTGCATGCCTCATTGAATGCAATTTTTATGCACTATTAAATGAACTATTGATTGCGGAATAACGCATGCAATTAATAACTAAAATAACATAGTATTGTCTCTCGAACTTTTTCTGCTTTGAACTCGGGCTGTCCTGTTGCCAGTAAGTCTTAAAGGAGATTAGCTTTTGATGTTAGCATTTTTGATTCACCAACCCCAACAGCCATTAGCCGTTCTCACACCGAAATCTCGCCAACACGACATACAGACAGGATTTACTCTGATGGACATTATAAGAGGTGGCTGCGGTTTATAACTGCGCGTACTAGTACATACATAAGGCAACTGGTTTTTTTTTCTGAGGATGATGCCCACATGAGCTCTAGATAATTATCTCTGGGTAATGAGACGGATGATGATGATGATGATGAGAGTGTGCCTAGTGATGACAAGTGGGCCGACAGCTGTATGTGGGTTCCCGAACCAACGGCAAGTGATTTTTAAACTCATAAATGTTATTCAGAGGAGTACCTCTTGAAAAGGTCACCCTTTGGCCCAATTTACACTGAAGCAACGTGGCGCTCGCGTAGCATTGACTTTTGCCACTTCCACGCCACTCCTATATAAATATATTGTCCAATGCACACTGAAGTGGCCTGGCGAAACGCCACTTTTGTTTGAGTTGGACTATATATTTATACAAGGTAGTTATAAAAGGACTTTACAACTTTGAAAGCACCTAAATATTTATTGCAATTACTTACAGAATTGAGAAAGGTGTCATTTTGTTGCAAAACACTCCAAGTTTAAGGTGTGGGTGCTGTGCCTGACCTTTTAAAAGATGATAAAGAGATAATTTTGAATAAAATTTAGAATTTAGAAATAGGCCGACACATCTAGAAAATACCTGAGTCTATACCTAATTCATGCAGGTGAACGGGCTAGAGTCAAGAAAACTTCAATTAATCTTGCCATGCCTGATTTAATAGGTTTCTACTATAGAATAACACTACAATTTGAAATAATTGTAAAATACAAACAGCTTCAATAAACATTGGCAACTAAAATCGAACAACAGAAACAACAATTTCATGTTACTTTGTTGACATTCTTCATCTGATTTGGGGGCGCATTACTATTCCTTGTTTAGATAGCAATACGTCACAAAACCAAACAATATCAGTCATACAATAACAAATTAATTTCAACAAGAAATTACTCAAGAAAGAAAAGCCCGTTGAACCCAAATTTCGTCGATAGTAACCCATATAACCCATTTCATAATAATTTTGAATCCCCACTTTTGATTGACATTCTCGAATGAACCTTTGTTTCACTACACTGCACTTTCGTTGGTCTGTACGTTGCTTTATCGTCGGGGTTACAGTACCTTGTTTTTGGCGGTGAACTTTTACCGGTTGAATTTGGCTTGACGGCCACGTCCCTAGACCTGTCGTCTGAACGGGTGTCTTGAAGCGGTGTTACATAAAATTGCGGAACCAAAGTGGTGGTAGTACATGAAGTTGGTTTGGGGACACACATGAACCGCTGTAAATAAATGTATTACAGCATTAATTTCTAACTCTTCCTACAATTCATCAAAAGCTAAAACAGGAGTTATCTATTGATTACAATTAATTAAATTCTCTCATTCTATTTGAATCCTCATTTTATATAGATTTTTATCTTTAAACTACTGATTCTTTGTATCAGAATTAATGGATCTTTCTTCACAAATAATTCAAAAGTTCTGTTATAACTTAATAAATTAGCGTTCAGTTAAAAGCCTTAACGCCATGAGAAAACACAGTCAGAAAAATATAGAATTGAGTCTTAAACTCAATATGAACATAATCTTAAAAATTTCATTCCAATTTAAAGGCTATCTTCCTGACTTCACAATAATATATCTTCAGCAACAATAACTCAAATGTAACATAAGTGAAAACTTTCTTCTCTACTTACTGTACGTAATTCTTCAGAAAAAATAATTATAATTATCTTCCATCACTAATAAACTCAAAAAGACTATTCTCAATCAATATTATCAACTTGAACAATAACAGGCTTTGTTGATAAAATACTCTTTGATTGAAGTTTCAATTAATTAAATTCCCTAAATTATATTTTAACCTTATTTTACGTACCTTAGCGGTTATTTGAAGAAACAATTATTCGTACATGATGAAGAAACACAATTAAACTTTTCAGGACATGGCACTACTAGAAAATTTAAACTTTAATAAAAAAAACTAGCTCCTACATTAACTAATGATATAAACTTGTAAACTTGCCCAAAAAGGGCGAAACATAATGACTACATCTTTACTCTCGTAGTGCTCCTAGCAAAGTGTCCTCCGAAACGTAATCTGGTCTCTCGGCTGGGGAATCCCCCACTACTGTATTTAGAAACAGGTCTCCTATTGGGCGAAGGGAATCAATTTGACCAATCGTCGCGTGGCTTCTAGAGCCTTTGGACCAAATAGTAACTGCAAAATCGGTAGTTTGTTATAATTTCAATGCTTGCTGTTTTCCAGCTTATCGCACTCTATGTCGCGACAGGAAGGCTAAGTTTTAGAGATAATTCCATAATCTACATTCCTCGACGACTCGGAGCCACAATTTTTAAATATCTATCATGGGAAACTCGAAGTCATGGTCGTTCATAATAGAGAGAGAAAATAATTTATTTCGCTAACTCACTTACAATAATAGCTCTAGTCTACTGCGTATTAAATTTACTATTATAACTTGGGAAAAGGCCTAAATTAAAAATAGTGCTCGGCACAGTGCTATTTTGGTTCGATGTGACAGCTTTTGGTAATGCGACATACAACCCACCGATAATCGATCTCTTGTCACACTCGTGCCAGCATAACTTGTGCAACCGCATCGATGATCCGATTTCGGAGTCATCAAGATTGTCTGGTAGAAGCGGGACATAACCCTTATCCTTGATGAAAGCCCACAGGAAGAAATACATCGGTGTTAAATCCGGTGAGTGAGGTGGCAATGCAATTGGCCCTGTACGGAAAATCCAGCAAAGTTGAAGGCAGTTGTCTAGAAAATCCAGAACTTCTCCGTGAGATGAGGTGGTGCACCGTCGTGCTGAAAGTAAAAGGGCACTTGTTCATCTTGTTCAGCATCACATTATTTCCACGGAGAAGTTCGGGATTTTCTAGCCAATCGCTTCTACAAGACAATTTTAATGACCTCCGAAATTGGATCATCGCTGCGGTTGCACAAATTATGCTGGTACGAGTGTGGCAAGAAATCGTTTGTCGGTGGGATGTAAGTCGCATTACCAACGGCTGTCCCATTGAACCGAAATAGCACCTACACCTTGAAGCGTTTAGTAACAAAATGACACCTTTCTCAATTCTGTAAGTAATTGCAATAAATATTTACATGCTTTCAAAGTTGTAGTCATTTTATAATCACCCTGTATATGATTGAAAAGTCAGCGCCATGCCACCGCCACGTCCGCATCATCGCCAATTCAGTGTGGATTGGGCCTCACAGGCGCATGGAGCTCAGAAACCAAATCGCTTCCCATCACTTCAACTAAGGCCCGGTTGCTCAAAAGCCGGTTAAATTTTAACCTTTTTGATAAGACGGCTTCTCTGATTGATTCTCGTGGAATTAATCGGGATTAAAATTTAATCGGCTTTTGTGCAACCAGCACGGAAGTATGTCAAATGTTTCTTCTCACATGAATGTTTGCATAAAGACTGACTGCAACTTTCAAAGATAGATTAGATAGATAGATATATTTAATTATTTTGCTATCGGATCATACAGTCATCAGCAACATCAATAGAATATGCATAACACTTAATTTATTATAAAGGAAACTCCTCCGAAGAATAGAAGGGGTTTGCACGCAGAAGATCGAATAGTGTAAAATTAGCGAATTTATTCTGTTTTAGAATAGGAATAGGATCGACTTCCAGATATATTTTGTTAGATTTGCAGTTGTGTACATGCACATTATCACCATCGCCGTCAACCCCTTTAAATCATCAGCAGCGGATTCATCTAACCAGATATTTCCAGATCTTGTTTACCACTCGGCTACCGAGTTGAGTCGGTATCGCTCTTCATGAAATTTCTGGAATAGAAATATTGTTTACCGGCCTAATCTACTATATGAATCAGCAGTATTGTCATCATTTGCTGCACCCTTAGCATCAGGAGCAGCTGAGTCAAAACCCCGTCACATGACCAGTGGCGTGATCGTCTTTTCAGACTCTCATTGGTCAGGAAGCTCTTTTCCCCCGGCCTCCTAATTTTCAGCGACCCGGTGCAGCTTCTAGAAGACCTGGGAGAAGGCAGTTGTTCGGTGAACGGGTTCGTGTACGGCTGCGTTCCGAGCGGCGCTCCTAATAGTGGTGTATTAGTGGGTTAATATTCTATTCTGTATTTTAGTGAATGGAATATTGTATGTCGAATTGCCGAATGTATTTGAAGATAGAACTTCCTGGGGGATTTTCTTTCTTGTTGGTTATTTTTCCTAAATTCGTATCACTGGGGGTGAACGAGTTATCCTTGGTTTTGAAACCTGTAAGGGATCTCAAGTTTGTGTTACAAATAGTTGAGTGGGGAATTTAGCTAGGCTCTTATAGCGGATTATTTTTGAGTACTTAATTTATAAGTCTCGACTCTGTCGCTTCACGACGTTTTTAATTATAATACGGGAAGTGGGAATCGGTTCGCTATTCTCTGTATCAGTATCCACGTCATTTCAGGTAATTGTATGTCAGGACTGGTAGTCCGTATATTTTTCCTTCTCTGTAGTAAGGTGGCCTTTAGTTTAAAGAATAGTTTTTCTCAATTAATTTTTATTCTTGTGGGAAAATCCCTGTTCCTTTTGAGAAAAGTTTTCTCGATTAATTTTTATCCTTGTAGAGAGATTATTATCATTTATGGTAAATTTTCCTTGCTTAGTTTTCATACTATAGAGTGGCCCCGTATTTTAAATTCGCTTAGCAGTTTCTGACTTGCTGTAATTCCAAGTAGGAAAAGTCCAATCCTTTTCCTAGAGAACTCAGGTACAGCTTGAGTTCGTCCTTGTCGAAGTTTCTAGACTGCGACGTCCATTCTCTTTCTTTCTCTTCACTTTCCCTATTCTAAAATCCTTCTAGCTCTCAGGTACAGCTTGAGGACTTCCTCGCCGAAGTTTCTAGACTGCGGCATCCTTTCTCTTTCTTTCTCTTAATTCTTCCTGTGTTAAAATCCTTCCTGATCTCAGTTCCAGATTCGAGATCGTCCTAGTCGCGGGTTTTCAGACCCGCGAATCCTTTCTAAAATTCTTAGAAACCTGTTTTCTTTAATAGCAAATATTATTTGCTGGTTTTCCCTGTGGAAAATTCACGAATTTTCCCGTGATCTCAGTTGCAAATTAGAGATCGATCTTTGGGTAGTCCTTAGACTGGCAATTACTTGGAAAAGTCTGTTGAAATCTTTTCCTGAATTAGGAGTCTCTGACTCGATATTTTCCTTGTGGAAAATCCTGGAAAAATCCTTTCCTACCCTGACAACGACAGACTGTTGTCTTCCCGATATTATTCTACAGACTGTGTCTGTGAAAAATCTTTTCTATCCTCTCATAATAGTCGACATACTGACTATTAATTTAAAAGCGTTTCGGACGATTGAGAGTGATTCCCATACCCTTAAGGGCAGTTACAGACTGGCCCTTAATAACCGGCGCGCAGTCATCAGACTAGTGCGGAAATCCTGTTTAGCAGTTTCAGAATTGCTGAAAATCCTTTCGCAGCTGCAGGCTCGCGATTCAGAAATCCTACACCTAAAACCTTATCCTCTAAATTTTAATTACCACTTAATTGAAATTGATATACTGTATTTAGCTAGCAGGTCCAGCTTGCTGAGAGCTAGAGCGCAATTCTCAGATTGCGGATTATTGAGCAGGTATTTATTTGCTGTAGAGAATAATAATCTTATTATTGATTCTCTGTTCCCTATACCCTATACCGTATACCTCATACCCTGTACCCTATTCTCTAAACCACATTCCGGGCTTGCAGGTACAGCTTGCTCGCCGTCAATTCGCAGTTGGTTCAGATTGCGTACTACCTTTATAAATAGAATTATTGGTAGGGATCTGATAGTCAGATCCGTCTCCTTGTATAGGGTTATCTTAATCTCCCTTAACACCCACCCTGTATTCCAAAGGCCGAGGGCCGAATCGGCCAGCAACGGCACGGGCAAACACTCTTCCCCTGAAAGTAAAAATCTCGCGAAAGAAGCAGAGGGTAAAGAATCAGGATAGAGGGAGAAGTGTAGGTCCGGTATCTCCACCTGTCAGTACGGCTACTGACCCCGACCCATATCCGACTGTAGCTAGTCCGCGTTGTAGCAATACTTCGCAATTATTAGGAAACCTAGAGGGTGGAATAGGTCATGCTAATAAAACTGACGTCTCCCATCGTGGGGCTAAGACGTCTGGCGCCCAAGAAAATCGCGAAGAGGGTTTAGGTGAATCCCAATCCGCGATGAGTGTACACGGAGAAGAGACTACTCATCAGGATGATGAAGTCGTACAGGCGGTCCGCCGGGAGGACCTCGCGGAACGCGAAGCCGACCCCAGAGTGTCGTGGGTGTATCGGCTGAATAAGGAGGAAGCGGTCGGCTACCTAGAGAGTCTCGGCCTGTCGGCAGCGGGGACTGTGAAGGAGCTGAGGAGGAGGATGGTCGAGCACCTTCGATCCCGGACCGCTGCTGCCTCTCAACCAGGTACAGAGCCGGCACTGTCCCGCTCTTCAGGCACGTATAGTCAGGGAGAAGTCTGCGACAAGGTAAGAAGTTGGAATTTACATTTTGATGGTGTATCGGATGCTCCCAGTTTCATCGAGAGGCTCGCGGAACTCCAGGGCGCATATGGGATCTCTGGGGAGCAATCTCTTATAGCCTTGCCGGAGCTGATGGAGGGAGGGGCCCTACTTTGGATGCGGAATCGTCGCTCCCAGTGGAGGACGTGGGCTGATTTTGTAGAGGCATTTAAACTCCGTTATTATCCTCATTCTTATAGTAACGACCTTGAGAGTCAGATCATTGCAAGGAAGCAGAGGGAGGGCGAACCGGCTGATGAGTATGCCGAAGCCTTGCTTACCTTAATGAGACGGTTAGGTAGTTATGAGGGGGATAGGATGCTTCAAAGATTGTATTTGAATTTATTACCGAGGTATAAATTATATGTTCGTAGTGTAGGGGTTAAAAATGTAGATGAGTTGTTAGATGTAAGCAGAGAGTATGAGGCGATTCGTGCTGAAGAGAGAAACGGGAGGTTATCTCTGAAAAGCACGAAAAGTGAAGAACAAAAACGGAGTGATTTTCAGTCTAAAGCCGCACCGAAAACGCGAGAAAATAGGGTAGGAGAAATACAAGAGCCTAAGTGTTGGAGTTGTAATAGGATAGGGCATTGGAAGTCGAATTGTCCCGAAATTTCTAGTTGTCAAAAGTGTAAAGAAATTTTTGATTATTGTAAATGTGTCTCACAAACCGATAAGATATCAGGAATCGCTGTAGTGAAGTCATCACGTGTTTTAAGTACGAGGTCAAAGTTGGGGGATGAGCGCATTTTTATTGATGTAGAAATTGCAGGGCAAAAATTTATTGCACTATTAGATATGGGAGTAGAGGTATCCTGTATCAGTGGAAAAGCTCTTAAAGTGTTAGAGCAAGTAGGGTGTGTTAGAAAAGAAAAGTGTAGTCACCATGAAGTATTAACTAATGGGAAGTATAATAATTTTTCCACAAAAATTATAACTAATTAAAAGTAGAAAATATTTTAGTTTCATTTCAACCGGTAGTTGTAGAGGGGCTTTCCCACGATGTGTCATTGGGTATGTCATTTATGAAGCATCATAATATGAATATTCAAATGCGTGATAGAATTGTAGAGTGGGAACCTAGTATGGTAGATAATGGAGTAACAGGTAGCTTAAAGCGTGAAGGGATGTCTAAGTCTTGTATCTCAAAAGTTACTACAGTAGCTAGCGAGAGACGGGAGAGTGAGAGTGATGGAGATGGGATTTATGTCCATGTGGGAGTAGGTGGAATGGATCTCAATGCTTCAATTGATACGACGACAGATAAAACATTTATCTCTTCTGAAGTAGCTAACCGTCTTGGAGTAGAGGGGGAGCCCATATTACCGGTTATCGTTTGTGGGAAAAATTATAATTGGAAGGTATCTATCACACCTAATATAAATTCGCGAATGGTTTTAGGATTGAAAAATCTCCGTGATATGAGAGCTGTGATAGAGTTACAGCCTCATGGTATTCGCTTGAGGAGTAGGGATGATGAGGGTAGTTTATCAGTTGTCTCCGGGATGGAGAAGGTAGATAAATCCCCTGTAAGAAAACTTGAAAAGTTTTCACCTCTCTCTGAACAAGCTCCTGTAAGCGGGAAAAAAGTAAAACTCCATAAAAGAGTTGAATCTATTAAACTTTATACCTGTCCTAAAAATATAGAGGAGCAGGGGAATGCTTTAAATATTAAGAATAGGCAGGATAAAGTTGTGGTACGGGGTGTACTGTCACGGTTTCCTCATATAGAGGGGGGCGAGTTGAATAGAGTTAACTCAAGTTGTAGTGTAACTCATTCATTTGAAAATCGCCGTAGCGGTAGCGAATTTAGTAGGAAAGAAGAGTTGAAAACCCGATCTGTGGTAAAGAGATCAGGGGTGAATGACTTTGATAATAATTTATCGTATTACAGTTTTCAACGGTATAGGGGCCGACGGAGAAGAGCGAAAGAAATAGGTAGTATTGCTGATGTATGGAGCGGGTTGCCGCGTTTCAAGGCGCTCGAGTGTAGAAACAGTACTGTATTTTGTTAGATTTGCAGTTGTGTACATGCACATTATCACCATCGCCGTCAACCCCTTTAAATCATCAGCAGCGGATTCATCTAACCAGATATTTCCAGATCTTGTTTACCACTCGGCTACCGAGTTGAGTCGGTATCGCTCTTCATGAAATTTCTGGAATAGAAATATTGTTACCGGCCTAATCTACTATATGAATCAGCAGTATTGTCATCATTTGCTGCACCCTTAGCATCAGGAGCAGCTGAGTCAAAACCCCGTCACATGACCAGTGGCGTGATCGTCTTTTCAGACTCTCATTGGTCAGGAAGCTCTTTTCCCCCGGCCTCCTAATTTTCAGCGACCCGGTGCAGCTTCAAGAAGACCTGGGAGAAGGCAGTTGTTCGGTGAACGGGTTCGTGTACGGCTGCGTTCCGAGCGGCGCTCCTAATAGTGGTGTACTAGAGGGTTAATATTCTATTCTGTATTTTAGTGAATGGAATATTGTATGTCGAATTGCCGACTGTATTTGAAGATAGAACTTCCTGGGGGATTTTCTTTCTTGTTGGTTATTTTTCCTAAATTCGTATCACTGGGGGTGAACGAGTTATCCTTGGTTTTGAAACCTGTAAGGGATCTCAAGTTTGTGTTACAAATAGTTGAGTGGGAAATTTAGCTAGGCTCTTATAGCGGATTATTTTTGAGTACTTAATTTATAAGTCTCGACTCTGTCGCTTCACGACGTTTTTAATTATAATACGGGAAGTGGGAATCGGTTCGCTATTCTCCGTATCAGTATCCACGTCATTTCAGGTAATTGTATGTCAGGACTGGTAGTCCGTATATTTTTCCTTCTCTGTAGTAAGGTGGCCTTTAGTTTAAAGAGTAATTTTTCTCCATTGAATTTTTATTCTTGTAGGGAAATCCCTGTCCTTTTTAAGAATAGTTTTCTCGATTAATTTTTATTCTTGTGGGAAAATCCCTGTTCTTTTTGAGAAAAGTTTTCTCGATTAATTTTTATCCTTGTAGAGAGATTATTATCATTTATGGTAAATTTTCCTTGCTTAGTTTTCATACTATAGAGTGGCCCTGTATTTTAAATTCGCTTAGCAGTTTCTGACTTGCTGTAATTCCAAGTAGGAAAAGTCCAATCCTTTTCCTAGAGAACTCAGGTACAGCTTGAGTTCGTCCTTGTCGAAGTTTCTAGACTGCGACGTCCATTCTCTTTCTTTCTCTTCACTTTCCCTATTCTAAAATCCTTCTAGCTCTCAGGTACAGCTTGAGGACTTCCTCGCCGAAGTTTCTAGACTGCGGCATCCTTTCTCTTTCTTTCTCTTAATTCTTCCTGTGTTAAAATCCTTCCTGATCTCAGTTCCAGATTCGAGATCGTCCTAGTCGCGGGTTTTCAGACCCGCGAATCCTTTCTAAAATTCTTAGAAACCTGTTTTCTTTAATAGCAAATATTATTTGCTGGTTTTCCCTGTGGAAAATTCACGAATTTTCCCGTGATCTCAGTTGCAAATTAGAGATCGATCTTTGGTAGTCCTTAGACTGGCAATTACTTGGAAAAGTCTGTTGAAATCTTTTCCTGAATTAGGAGTCTCTGACTCGATATTTTCCTTGTGGAAAATCCTGGAAAAATCCTTTCCTACCCTGACAACGACAGACTGTTGTCTTCCCGATATTATTCTACAGACTGTGTCTGTGAAAAATCTTTTCTATCCTCTCATAATAGTCGACATACTGACTATTAATTTAAAAGCGTTTCGGACGATTGAGAGTGATTCCCATACCCTTAAGGGCAGTTACAGACTGGCCCTTAATAACCGGCGCGCAGTCATCAGACTAGTGCGGAAATCCTGTTTAGCAGTTCCAGAATTGCTGAAAATCCTTTCGCAGCTGCAGGCTCGCGATTCAGAAATCCTACACCTAAAACCTTATCCTCTAAATTTTAATTACCACTTAATTGAAATTGATATACTGTATTAGCTAGCAGGTCCAGCTTGCTGAGAGCTAGAGCGCAATTCTCAGATTGCGGATTATTGAGCAGGCATTTATTTGCTGTAGAGAATAATAATTTTATTATTGATTCTCTGTTCCCTATACCCTATACCGTATACCGCATACCCTGCACCCTATTCTCTAAACCACATTCCGGGCTTGCAGGTACAGCTTGCTCGCCGTCAATTCGCAGTTGGTTCAGATTGCGTACTACCTTTATAAATAGAATTATTGGTAGGGATCTGATAGTCAGATCCGTCTCCTTGTATAGGGTTATCTTAATCTCCCTTAACACCCACCCTGTATTCCAAAGGCCGAGGGCCGAATCGGCCAGCAACGGCACGGGCAAACACTCTTCCCCTGAAAGTAAAAATCTCGCGAAAGAAGCAGAGGGTAAAGAATCAGGATAGAGGGAGAAGTGTAGGTCCGGTAACTCCACCTGTCAGTACGGCTACTGACCCCGACCCATATCCGACTGTAGCTAGTCCGCGTCGTAGCAATACTTCGCAATTATTAGGAAACAAATAACGGTTTACAATGTTCCCTGAAAGTGTAGTATTCCCAAAAGAATAGAATTGCTACTTACGTGTGTGTGTTCACACACGGCCGACTGCCATGTTTTCTAGAGAATTTTACTAGTTCTTTAGGGAGCTCTTCAAACTACATTTGATATCAATTGTCACAAAGTACATGTAAAAATAAGTTTGCCACATTTTGTTGTATTGTTGTATGTAAGGTATTTTTTATTGCAATAAGTATACCATCTGAATGTACTTCCAACTATTTCTCTAAATAGTCGTGAGATTTGCCTACACATTTTTCCTAACGACTTATCAACTCCGTCGCCATTTCGGGCTCACCGCGCACTTGAGACAAACCAAGTTTGTCTGTCAGAAGGTTGTCGATGGTTTATCAGGAACCTGGTCAGCCATCTAGATATTGAAGCATTACTCTTAAGCCTAGTACACACTACGAGTCATGTTTTTGCGACCAAAAATCGCAGTGCTATGGTCTCCCGACAAAAAAAGGAGACTTCATGCAACGTAGACATGTTGCATGATATTCTCATAGTGTGAACGACGATTGAGTCCAGATACGAGACGTCCCATCAACAACAACAAAATATTGAGAATGTTCTTCATGATTATTGCTTCAATTCCTGGAACTCACATGAGTCGAGGACTTATTAGATCCCGGAGTTTAGAAGATAAACCACTGACTCAGAAATACAATTTAGACCCGAGCGCTTATTTTAGTCCTGGACTCTGTAAGTCCAGAACTTATAGAACCCGAGCTCGGAAACTGGCCCTAAATTCTCTTCAATTTAATACGTACGATTTCACTATTTTACCGATTTTACGCATTAACCCACGACTGTTTCAGCAGTTCTAGTGTTGAGTGCGAAATCTTCAGTTTAGCAACAATATCATTCACAGATGGTGAAAATATCAGGAGTACTCATCCCTACCCCTTGTGCTTAATCATGGCTTACTTTAGATAAAGGCTGGAACGCACAACTTGGCAACGTCGCAGTCAAGCTCAGCTTCAGGCCGAGCAAATTGAATTCACTTGGGTAGACTCCCGATTAACTACCACCCGGAATGTGAGTGTGAGCGCTGTTATCAGGTCTGGCTGCCGTCGATACGCCAACCCATCAGAGAACATTCTGTGTTGTCGTGTTGGCGAAAAATCGGTGTGTAGAAATTAACAAAATAAATTATCATAATGCTGATTTCCTACAATCTTCATTTCTCTTTTTTCATGATTTTAGAAATCAATTTCTTTTCAATAATATTTGTTGCAATTTTAATCATCAGATTAAAAAAGAAAAATATGAAAAAAAAATGTTTTCTATCAATAACTCCAAACTAGAATCATGACCTCAGCTTAAGGAAAGACAAAGTTAGTAGATAACTGTCTACTAAATTTGATGGAAATATACATTTTCAAGATGTTCGATGTTTTTGAACTGGTAGTATTATAGTCCACTAGACAGCTGATTTATGATGAATAATATTATTCTTAAGTCTGATTTTTACGGTAATATTGGTGTTCGAAGGAGACTCCTTTTCCTTTTGTACTATTCTTAAAATGCAAAATTTCAGAATACCGTATGTATAAGTCGACGCGAAATTCAAAAAGGAACGTAACTGTCAAATTTCATGAAAATCTATTTCTGCGTTCCGCTGTAAATACGGAACAAAAACATAAACATATAAACATGAAGAGAAATGCAAAACCGTCGACTTGAATCTTAGAACTCACTTCGCTCGGTCAAATATGAAAATTGAATAAGTCATGATTGAATAGAGAATACCTTTTAAATGCTGACACTGTAATGGTAGTTAAGAATAACTCAATTTGTATATTGAATCAACATCAGTATTATGTTACCAGGTAACCACATCTGTAGGGATATCACA
The DNA here is from genome assembly GCF_014356525.2 of Nilaparvata lugens. Taxonomy (NCBI): domain Eukaryota; kingdom Metazoa; phylum Arthropoda; class Insecta; order Hemiptera; family Delphacidae; genus Nilaparvata; species Nilaparvata lugens. The sequence continues at coordinate 24,844,796 of NC_052512.1, forward strand.
TTCTCCCCTCCTAATGGGAAACCTCGTTATGAAAGGTTAATAAAGAACGTAATTTGTAGAGCGTGTAGGAGGGTGACGACTCCGAACTGGTCGTGGGGATCGTTCTACATTGTTTTGAAGTCCTTCGGGCGGTCTAGCTATCACTTGATGTGGCTCCGGTAATCTTGGCAATTTATATGACTTGTGTGGACCAAATTTCACCGTTTTCTTTGGTACCGGTAGCATAGTACCTTGAAGCTGGTTGATGTGCCGCTTGAGGTGCCCGTCCACTAGAACCGTTTTCGTCCGAACTAACATCGGCCGAAAACTACCAAACGCGACCGAACGATCCCCAAACAAAGAAAGGAATGAAAGAAAGGCAGCGTTAGCATGAATTTTTAATAAATATACGGTTGTCATTTAACGTCAGCTGTTACATTTTTCATTGAACAATAATTTGAAAATCTGTCTAAGTAATTTTTGAACTTTTCTTTATCAGGCCCCAGGCCGCTGTTCCATAAAAACTTACAAGTCCTGTAATACAGGAACAGCTGATTTTATCGGCTATATTGAGCATGTATTGGAATGGTGATTCTCCTGTATTACGTGACTTATAAGTTATAATATCGGGGAACCGAGCTTCGCTCTGGAGTACAAAAGCATACAAATTTTATAACGAAAGAGGAAATTATAATATGTTTATAGTTTATAGAATGATATACTATGTTTGCTACAATATTTGATAATTTACTATTTACTATTCTACACTAATAGCATCTATTTACTATTTTGGACTTTTTAAAAATTTAGTCCAACATTCACAACTATATGATGAAGTTTTCACTTGAGAATTACTTCTAATTCTACTAAGCAAAAAAGGACTGTTATTCATACACTATGATTACTGAAAATGGTCATTGCTAATACTATGTCTCATCACTTTATAAACAAAATGAAACAGGGCCCTGGATTAAAATTTTCGAAATGGTTGATATTAGATTGAATACCTCCCTGATTTGGTTGCATATTCTAGACGAGCGATGTGAACGTTGTCAAAAATTGCTTGAATTGAGCTGGATCCATGATTGAAATATTTTTGAAGGTCTTGAATTATTCGCTTGAAGTCACTTGAAAAAATATCATCCTATACTATTAAACGAGCAATTTCTGTTTATATGTTTGTATTTCACCGTATCTCGAAAACGGCTCTAACGATTCCCTCGAAATTCAGAACACAGTAGGTTTATAATAAAAAAATTCTATTGCACTAGATCTCATCCCTGGGAAAACTCGCTGAATGACATTGAAAGGATAATTATTATTCATCCTTGGAAAAACAGCTGATAATAATTATTTCGTCGTCTGTTGATGATGGAAGTGAGTGAGCGAGTTCATTTGTTTGAGACTGTGTCAAAATTATGACTCAGCTGTTGAACTTTTGTAATCATTCAATCAGGTACTTAGTGCCAGTTGAAAAAAAGCCGGGCTATTTTCAATCCTGATTAATTCCAGTAGATCCATCTTTTTGAAATGGTCTTCTCTGATTTGTGATTTGGTTCAAATGAAATTAATCAGGATTAAAATTTAACCGGCTTTTGTTCAACCGGGCCTTTGTGAGGGAAATTTTTGCATTCCTCTGGGAATTAATCTCAATTTACTGTGATTAGATAGAACATTTATGTATGAACTATGAATGTTATTATAATTTCTTCTTTCGTAATAAATTTTTATGCTTTTGTACTCGAAAGCGAAGCTCGGTCCCCGATATTATTTTCTCAATTTTTATAATCGAAACTTTTACCACCGTCGCCAACTATTGAAATTGAACATAAAATGAAAATTGAATAAGTCATGATTGAATAGAAAATACCTTTTAATGTTTACACTGTGAATGGTAGATAAGAATAACTCAATTTGTATATTGAATCAATATCAATATTATGTTGCCAGGTAATAATGTAATTTAAACTTTATGAAATAATGTAAAATAATTTGTGTTTTGTTAATTTATTATTTTTTTCAACAGGCGACAAAACGGGTGAAGATTGGAGAGTCCAGGTGACAATAAGTTTCCGTGGCAAATGAAAACTTACAAAATTAAGTTGAATTATTGAGACTTTTGTATTGTTTATAGTGAAATTCATTTTGAGCTGTCAGCATTGTTTGAATGGAATCGATTGATGTTATTCATATGAAATGCTGACAGTTTGAAATGAAATCCACAATTTAATATAGTATTTTATATAGTAGGTGAGAGATGTTGTGTGGTAGGCCTAGCCTAGGCCTATTCTTGAACTAACTGAGTTACTGAAATATATGTATAAATGTGTGTGTGTGTGTAATTTTTATGATAAACAATGGTATAATCTAATAAAGCTCTTGTAATTATTTTATATTACTTTCTTTGCCCTATTACCATAAGTAAGGAAAGTATTGCTTTCCAAAAAAATTAAGGTACCCTGATTTCAAGTTTTCTATACATTTCATGGTCCCACGAGTCCAAAAACATGATTTTTGGGAGTGCGTGTGTGTATGTCTGTGAACACGATAGCTCCGTTCCTAATTAACCGATCGACTTGAAATTTTAAAACGCAAGGTCAAAATGGCGGAAAATGACTAAAAACCCATGTTTTCTCCCGGTTTTCTCGAGAACGGCTATAACGATATTCTTCAAATTAATACCCTGGATAGCTATTTATAAACCCTATCAACTGACATAAGACTCATTTCTGGTAAAAATGCAGAAGCTCCGTAATATTCTTAAGAAAAATGGATTTTGTTGAATTTCCATCTCGATTTTCTCAAAAATGTCTTGACCGATTTTTTAAAAACAGAGTGTTCTGTATAGTTATTTATCAGCTCTATCAACAGGCATGAGTCTCCTTCCTGGGAAACTAATGGGGGTCCACCCCATCCTTGAGAAATGAACTTTGTAACCGCCTTCTCGTGCATGAAGTAGGTAGGTAGAGAAGTTTATAAAAAGAACACATAGTCAAGATTATTTCATCTGTAGAACAGCTGTTTTGACGAATTTTAAAAAATCATCGAAATTCACAATTTACACAAAAGAAAAAGTACTCTGAAAACAATTATACAGGGTGATTCTTAATTATGGTAAAATAATTAAATACGTGATAGTAGAGGTGAAAATAAGAAAAAAGTTCTTATGAACATATATCCATAAACGCTTCATTAGCGAGCTGTACAGGGTGAAAGATTTCGACCGGAATTCAGTTCCTCTTGTGAAATACACCGATGCTGAATTGTTTGGGGACTAGTTTTTAAAAAAAATTATGGTGGATTCATATGGAAAAATATCTGAAAAATTGAATTAAACTAGTCTGGAAGCTGTAGTGTGAGTAGTTTTTGAGAAAAAAGTTAAAATATGCATAAAATCTAAGTAGAAATCACATACTTCTACGTTTGATGCCCAATAACTTTCTTTAATGACCAGTAAACAGATAATTTTTTGCAATAAAATTGTAGAGAATTTAATTCTGAAAATAATTATGTAAGCTGTATAAACTAAATTTTAATAAAATTTGAATAAAATGTATTCTTATGTAGTACATTACACCACAAAAATTTGCTGTTCACCTCGGCCTATCCATTGATTTGGAAAGCTGTGATTCAGGTGTTCACGAACAGCAACTATGAAGTGTGCTGGAGCTCCATCATGCATAAACCAAATGTTTTGGCGCAACTGAAGAGGTACATCTTCAAGTAAGATAAATCGCTCCTCTCTCAAAAAGTTCAAGTAGATTATGCCATTAGGCGTGGGAGGAAGCTCGAACAGAAGTAGATGATCTCTTATGATTCCTGCCCAAATGTTTACTGAAAACTGATGTTGTGGACGATTAGGATTGATGGCATGAGGATTCTCATCTGCCCAAATATGTTGGTTGTGGACGTTAACGATAGCTGTTCTTGTAAAGTGTGCCGCGTCGGTAAATAAAACTGTTGTTAAAAAGTTTGGGTTAACAAGTTTTACTCAAAACCATTGGCAAATACCAGCATGGGGAATACAGTCTCGTGGCAATAGAGTATGAACTTTCTGGAGGTGGTATGGATGTAATTGTTGCTCTTTTAGTATCCTCCAAATAATAGATTGATTGATATTAAACTGCACTAACAATTCTCTCATGCTCTTCTTTGGATGTTCATAAACTTCATTAAGAACTTGTTCTTCTAACTCAACAGTCATAGTAGATCGGCGTCTGCCTGCATGAATGTACTTATACTATTAATGTACTATACTTTGGATCAAAGAACCTGTTTCAGACAGACGTTGATGAATAGTGACAAAAAACCTTGAACTTGGACATACTCGGTTAGGAAAGTTCTCTTGATACAAAAGTCTTGCTTCAGTACTATATTACAGTAGTGTCCCATTCCATACATTAAATGCATGACAGCTAATTCGGAGTATAAATGTCTAAAATTACCTGCTATTTTTTTTAAATTTAACACAACACAAAAAAGCAAAGTGAGATGGTTACAAATAACTGGTTAATAGATTAAACAAAATACACAGCGCGGTTACAGTAGGCCTAACTTACAGTTTGTTGTTTTGTTCAACAGTGAGCTAAAATATTTCTGAAAATAATTTTCGCAGCTGATAATTTCTTTTAAATATTTCCTTATTTGAAACAAAATGAATCAACTGTTTTGGAGCAGCTGTTATTTAAATCCATGTTTTATTTGCAATCAGCTACAACGTTTGAGTTCTTAGTTCTCTCCTCATAAAACAGCAAATTTTTGTGCTGTAATGTACTACATAAGAATACATTTTATTCAACTTTTATTTAAATTTAGTTTACTCAGCTCACATAATTCTTTTCAGAATTAAATTCTCTACATTTTTTATTGCGAAAAAATATCTGTTTACTGGTCATTAAAGAAAGTTATTGGGCATTAAACGTAGAAGTCTGTGTTTTTCCACTTAGATTTTATGCATATTTTAACTTTTTTCTCAAAAACTACTCACACTACAGCTTCCAGACTAGTTTAATTCAATTTTTCAGATATTTTTCCATACGAATCTACCATACATTTTTTTTCGCCCCACTTGGATGTAATGAGCTGGTTCACGTGTGTCATATGGAGGCCGAAAGTGATTGTTTTCTGACCAGGCCGGTAAAATTTTTACGGCCCTAGGGCTGTAAAATAACCTTGAAGTCAGCTGATTCTGATTTGATGTGAACGAGTTTACAAAATAGTTTATGAAACGGAATCAGTTTATGCTTCTAGAATTAAATAAAGTTTTTGCAATAAGATACTATCATTTTATTTGGATGAATGAAATACAAATAATGAGATATTATAAACTATTCAAATTCAATTTTCAGAGTATAATAGAATCTAACCTCAAACCTCCTAGTACAGCGTTTATCATGGAACATGGTGGATAAACGGAATCATTTTATGCTTTTAGAATTCAATAAAGTATTCTGTAATAATATACTATCATTTTATTTGGATGAATAAAATACAGATAAGATATATATTATAAATTATTCAAATAATTCTATTTTCAGAGTAGGATAGAACTTCTAACCTAAACTTCCATTGACATTCAGATTGGCCAAATTTCAAGTGTGCTAAAACAGCTGATCAAAAACTTTTCATTCTTTGTGTTTATCATTCAATAATCAAAACATTTATAATAATATCATCTTATTGTCATTTGGAAGAATAAAAAGTATAAACTCAACCTCTTACATAATTGAACATAATCTTTTAGGTTATTTAGACAAATCAGAATAAAAACTAAAAATATTTGGACAATTTCTTGATATTCAGATTACCGTACCTCAGATTTGCTAGAGCTATGACCTTCCACTTTTGCTTTCGGAAGTGCTTATAATAGACAATTATTCTCATATATATATTGTTTATTTTCCTGTGTGGCGAAAAATAACGTTCTCACCATGGGCAAAAATGTTTTTCCGGCTCTCAATCTTTTCTAGTCTTCGGCCCACGGCCTCGGACTTGAAAACCGATTTCGAGCCAGAAAAGTCCCATTTTCGGCCCTAGGTGCAAAATATACTATTAAAAACTAGTCCCCAAACAATTCAGCATCGGTGTATTTCACAAGAGGAACTGAATTCCGGTCGAATCTTTCACTCTGTATAGCTCGCTAATGAAGCGTTTATGGATATATGTTTATGAGAACTTTTTTTCTTATTTTTACCTCTACTATCACGTATTATATTATTTTACCAAAATTAAGAATCACTCTGTATAATACAGAGACATTACAATGTTGTTTGTTTAGACGGGGCTCAACCAACTGACCCAACTCCCATTTGACCCAACCTACCACTAGACCCAATTTTTTAAAATGGAGAGAAACCGCGAAACCATTTGACCCAATAGACATCTGACCCAATATACCATTTGTCCCAACTCTATGAATATCAAAAAACCAACTGACCCAATTGACATCTGACCCAACCTACCACTTGACTCAACTACTGTGCTGCACTCTGGCAAAACGTCTGCAATGTTCCAGGCTTGGTTACTCTCTACCTACGGTCTACTCTTCAGGTAAAAGTCTAGAAGGCCTTGAAACCAAGCACAACTGCTTTGACAGTTCTTGCTATCTTTGAGGTTAGATTTGTGTTATTTTGTGATTTTGAGGTTAGATCTGTATTATTAAATTTGGATGAGGTTATTAGATTTGGTAAAAGCATCTTATCAATCAGTAAATGATTGATGATTATTCAATTTGATAAAGGTAACTTTTCACAACTAGATTTTACCTTACTCCAAGTATTGTAGTCTATTGTTGCTATCATAGTTTTTATTAAGTCAGAAAAAAGCTGTTGACAGGTATCCTACAGCCTACGATATAAGTTCTTTAAGACAATGGAATTGAGTTACTGTATTAGAAATAGAAATTGGAAATGAATATTTATGGACATTCCTTATAACCTAGGCCAAAACCTACAACATAAATAATTGTAGAGAATGACTTTGATGGAATCTGCCTTAAAAAATTTCCTCACAAGTTTCTTCCCTCAGTAAATTTGGATAGGTGTTTCCAGAATACATCGATTTAGAGTAGCCTACCTACATAGTTTTATGAATATTTCAGAAGCTATGTTTCTGGTTGTACTATTTATTTACTGAGAAATAAACAATTTGCACAACGAAATTTGTAAAAAAATCAAATAATCTCCATGATATAGTACCCTACAATTCTCGGTTACCGGTACTTATGAGACTGCATTTCTCAGTTGAGTTATTTATTGAAGTTGTCGAAGGAGTACCACTCATCAAGAAGGCATTGATGTTTTGCACACCATAAACTATGCCACGAGAGCGCAGCACAGTAGTTGGGTCTAGTGGTAGGTTGGGTCAGATGTCAATTGGGTCAGATGGTTTTGTGATGTTTATAATATTGGGGCAAATGGTATATTGGGTCAGATGTCTATTGGGTCAAGTGGTTTCGCGGCTTTTCTCGATTTAAAAAAAATTGGGTCAAGTGGTAGGTTGGGTCAAATGGGAATTGGGTCAGTTGGTATGCACCCGTTTAGACGGGTCGCCTGAATTGGGAATATCTGGAACTCAAAATATCTTGCAGCTGGCCGGAATTGGAAATATATGGAACTCCGAATATGTTGACAGGCGGAACTCCGAATATCGTGCAGGCCGGCGGAACTCAAAATATCTTGTCAGCTGGTGGAATTGAAAGTATGTGGAATTGGAAATATATCGAACTCACAGTATCGATCGTTATTAGCGAGACTGTGTAAATGTGTGATGAAAACAAATTTATCGCAAAACAAATATGAAGGGTTCTATAGTGAGGTCCACGTTATAATGACTATTAGATCAACTTTGGTTTTGCTATCCTTGTCTATCATTCGACAAAGCCGGTGGTATTATCCTTTTCTAGGTCCACAACAATGCCAATTATGTTTATGACAGTGTAGAAATATAATTAATTAATGCAGAGAATCGGCATCGCTATTCTTCTACCTTTATCCACTGCCATTATAACGTGGACCTCACTATAATAATATAGTTAACCTAGAATAAATTCATCAACAGTCGTCAGTTGTTTGAAACAGATAACAGAGTTTTGAAAACTTGCAAAATATGTACATGACTATTATTTTATAAACCACTATAATTTTAATTTGTGTTTTTACTGTTGGTTATGGTATTAGTTATAAAATGAAGTAGCAATAATGTAGCATACCTAATAAAAAAATCTTTATTATAACAAGAAAGAAACTGACTTAGCCTATATGTTGGTAAGTATTTCATTATTTAGGATTTGAATTTTCCTATTGGAATATTATGTTGCTATTTATCCATGATGACAATTAATGTTTATTTTTCAAGGTTGTTGGTCATTAACTTAGTTACATAGGCACAGTATTTCCTAATAGCCTACATTTAGAGTTAAACAATAAGCAAGTTTCACTGAGAATCAATGAGATTGGTTGATCAACATTGTTTCATTGTTTATCACTTTATTTTATAATAATGGTTATCACATAAAGTAATACAATAAGAAAGACAACTTTATATTTTCAATGTTTTTAATTAAAAACATCAAACTTAAAACTAGAGTAGCATACCAAATTTTATTGATTTAACTTATTTTGGCTATTTAGTTTTATTCTTATGATAATTCACTTAGCCTATATTTATTTAATTTATGCTAGGCTTAATTGGAAACTATTTTTCAGATAACAATAGCAATTGCTTTCCTGCATATCATCATTACTACTGCCTATATCATACCTATATTTTGAGTTTTCTGTGGAGAACGAATGGCTCAAGTTAATGAAGCTAATGAAATAATCAAAAACCTACCAAGTAAGTTTTCTTTTAATATCAACCTATTAAAACTAGATGTAAGTTACTTAAGTTTTGTGAAATGGTTTATTTACTTCTTTATGATTTAACTTCTTCAGCCCAGGCGAGTAATGCCAGGTCTTCGGCAACATTAAAAACAAGAAACTTTATAAAAGCTATAAAATATAAGTTGATGTGTTCCAATAATCTAATGAAATTAATTAACATTTGCAATAAGTAAACGTAGGTAGGCTACTGAGGCACCCATACTTGATTTGCTATGTTTTCATATAGAAAATAAAGTTTTCCTGTATGGTAGCTGTTTTCCTATTATCACAGATAGCTTAGCCCCTTATCCTGTCTCGCTTTCTGTGTTTTATTGGGTGCACTACAAGCTTTTTAGTGAATCTATAGCAATGATTATTTTATTTGATATTTTTCCTATTAACTTATGATTAAGTTAATACAATAATAAAAAAGAACTCTACATAACCTCATTTATTATAACTCTACTTATATTGTATCATTTTTCATCACCTAGGCTTCTAGAAAGTCGTCTTTGTAAAATACCGGGGTGACTCGTCGACTCGGGGTGACTTTGACCCATGTCGCGGAAAAGATTCAAATCATTTATCTCCGATATCTGTTATCCGAAATCGATGTTTAACATTTATATCCGTAGCCTTGATCTAGGTTTTACAATCAATATCTTGTCGAATCTCGATATATTTCTTGAACTATTGACATAAAATCTAGCTTCTTGCTTCATCTTGTGATTTTTTTGTCTGAAAACTTCGTAGCCTATTAGAAAACTCATTTCTAAAAGACTTATAATATCGGCGAGTACATTTATTTTTGTTTTTCATTATATTTTAATTGTTATACATAGTGATCATTTAGAAAGTCATTTTAGGTTAAAATTATGGTGACTTTGTCCCAGTATAAAAATTGTGTTATTATGCAGGATATATTATGCAAATACAATTCAATGTATGATAAATATAATGTATTCTACCTAATAAAACATAATTATTCACCTTGCTTAAAATTAATATGCTCTCAATATTCATTTTTTGCTTATTCTGTAGCTGGAGCCAACATGCCCAGACGTTACAAAAAATTTTAGGCAGCAGAAACATAAATATTTTTCAATAAATAACTTGTAATTTTTTGAAGTGATTTTCATTTGTTTTTAGTTTAATTATCCATTTTAAAGGTTGACGTTTGGTTTTACTTTGTATAAATCTTGAAAATTAACATTTTTCCATATATTTTTCAAAGTTAGACAAAGTCACCCAACCCCTGGTTGACATTTAGTCCAGGCAATGAATGGTCAAAAAAGGGTATAGAGGGAAATGTTTGGAAGACAATTTTTGACCCAGCAGATCTGTTGAGGTTAATAAGGAGGTAATATTAAAAGTCCCCATCCCTGTGCTAAGGGGGTGGGGATGGTTTAAAGGTACCATTTTTTGGTTTCTCGCATAAAACTCAAAAACTATGTATATTAAGGACTTAACTGTTTTATAGCAAACTAGCCGTCAGGCTCGCTTCGCTCGCCATATCCTTCTAGCCAGGGGGCTCCGCCCCCTGGACCCCCGACTGGATAGTCCAAAAATGAGATCAGCAGGCTCGCTTCGCTCGCCTGCATTTTTCATTTGAGCATTTTTATCATATTTTAGGACAATCCAGTCGGGGGTCCAGACTAACGTCTGGCTAAACGGATATGGCGAGCGAAGCGAGCCTGACGGCTAGTAATATAATATTCTCAGGATTGAAGTAGCAGTGCCCAGTCAATTTTTCCGCGATAAATGCATTTAAATCTTCAACTTGGTGCAAACATAACAAAGTCAACTCAACTTAATGCCAACCTGACGAAATTATTAATTTAGTTGCCAGTTAACAACTGTTTCGAAGAGGTACTCTATCTAGATTATAGTTCTATAGTAACATATGATATGGAAATTTCAATTATAATTAAGAGATTGGGAGAAGAAGAATATACATGCTAAAAGACGAAATTCAAACCCTTAAAAACAACCCTTAGAGTTAAAATATTGCCAAAAGATTTCTTAGTGCGCCTCTAAAGGGCCAACTGAACATACCTACCAAATTTGAACGTTTTTGGTCCGGTAGATTTTTAGTTATGCGAGTGAGTGAGTGAGTCAGTCAGTCAGTGAGTGAGTGCCATTTCGCTTTTATATATATATATAGATTAAAGCTTACATAATCTCCTACAATATTTATTCTACAACTTTTTTTTATATCTCCTCTAGTTTTCGAGATATTCGCTCTTGAAGGTGTGACATTTAAAAAAAACACAA
>NC_052512.1:25234878-25239878 GCF_014356525.2 Nilaparvata lugens
CTTTTTTCCTGCTTCCTTATTAGAATTTTACAGTCTCTCACCCAAAGAAATTTAAAACGGTGTTCCTTGTGCGCTGATCTAGCCAATGAGAAAAGTTTCCTTCTTGACGGCGACAAACACTCATTGATGTAGATAGGTTGATCAGTATTACAGCCGATATGCCTGGTCGAAAAATCGCGCTTCACTCGCCTCTTCTGTAGGAGCGTGTTTTTGTCGGTTCTCCTGATGAACTTGACGACAACCGGAGCAGGCCCCTCTGGTCCAGCGCGACCCAGGCGATGACACACGTCGATGGCATCCTCCCCGATCTGGCAGCCGAGAGCACTCGATATGTTATAAACCATCGAGTTCAGGTCTTCGTTGGGTTGCTGAGGCAGGCCTCGTATTTCGACCATGTTAATTCTCGAGTACTGTTCTAGATCCTCTACACGTTCTTTCAATGCATTCCAACTTCACAACTTTATTAGTTAACTCCTCTATTGTCTTTAGACAAGTTTCAAATTTCTCGTTCCGCTCCTCTTGCCTCACATTTAGCTCGGTGATTCCCTCATGGCAGGCCTCCATAGACTTCCCGAGGTCCAACTTCATCCTCTTTTGATCCTCCTTCATGACGTTCAGCATAGCGACTACGTCAGCAATCGTCAATGATGAACCACTTGAGACCGGTGTTTCAGTCGACATACTCCTCCTGCGTTCCAAGCTGCAATCGCTGCAGCGCCATATTTGATTATTTTCTGTCATAAACTTGACGTCATTAATTTTAAGTCCGGCACAAGCCCCATGTACCAGGGACGAACACACTCCACAAGCAAGTTTATCATTATTACCGCTTCGCACTGATTTAAAGCAAATTTTACACGATATATTATACGGTTTAAAATGTAAGCAAAGAAGTAATATAAATCAACCCGAATTCACTGGTAGAAAACGAACTCTCTTCACAAAGTCTTGTCAACAACTGACATTTTACATTCCAACAGCTTACATTCCATCCCATTGTCTAAACGTCTGAATCTGAAGGCTGCCAATATTTTCTTCCACTAATTCCTTCTTCCATGTATTGAACACAATGGTTTCTATTATTTTCTCATTTCTTACACAGATGTTATGGAAAATTCGTCAGATGTACACAATATACGATAATGGTATTGAGTTTTAATGAATTGATGGACTCCTGCTTTAATATCTTCTTCATAATGAAGGTAAATTATATAAAAGTTAGCTTAACACATTTTAACTGTATTACACTTTTTTATAGAATTACCCTATATTCTTCTTCCGAATAGGGTACAGTAATTTCATAAAACATTTTCTCTATTGACTATGACTATGACTATGACTATTGACTATTGACTATGAGCAAAACCTATAGATAGAGGTCATTTTTTTTTTTGTATTTCATGATATATCATTGTATCATATACTACATCATTTATACTAGACTATTGTACAAGGCTATATTTATTCTTCATACTATACAAGCAGGCAGGTAACCCGTGCTTCGCAAGGGTCTATTTTGAAACTTAACAAACTGAAAACTTGAAGTAATGGAATGTAGAAGAATTGAAAATTGGCCTATAAGAATCCTCGGTTAATTGAAAATATCGAAAATATCGAACAACATCTGGTTGAAGACAGCAACCTTATCATTTATATCGAAAATATTACTGATATGATACCAAGGGAGGTTGATTGCATCCTCTAGAGCGCTGTTTACATCAAAACGTTTGAAGTTCCTATAAGTGTATGTGCTACTAGTGGAAGGCTGTCTATTCAAATTGAAAATGAAATAGATAAGATCGTGATTTGAAAAACAAGGAGCTGGAGCTTGGTCGTAATAGGTGACAAGATCAATATCACTTACAATTGATAGATCCAAAAATGTGTGTGAATTATGGAGATGATATGTTGGCAATGTATCATTTACAGAATGGAGACTCATTGATCTGACCATTGTAGAAAGCTGAAGTTTCTCAAAGTTGTTTTTTAGCAGATCGGAGTTGAAGTCACCAACAACAATAATTATATGCTCATAAATATGAAAGTGGTCCAAGAGAGCATTCTTGAAATGTCTGTTTCCCATGGAGGACATAGCTCAGTTACTTTCATATAATATGAGTTCCAAGAAGTTCCTGTTCTAATAAGTGATTTTAACTGTTGTTCTGTATTTTTTTTTTTTTTTTTTTAGGTGAGGAATCCAAAAGTCATCATGACTCATGCATCAGCATTCATCTTCAACAACATATTTCTCCTTCTTAGCTATTATAGTGGTCAGCAAATTAGCAACCAGGTTCGTTTCAATACTTTAGTAATGATACAGTACAATGCATTTTTCTTCTATTTGAAGTTTCTGCGATTATTCGTAAATTAGTGCTTTTCAAATCATTATTCCCAGTACCGTGAATGTTGGTGTTATATGAGATGAAAAATAAAACTTTATAGAATAAGATACAGGATTACAGAACTAGATAGAACCAACAAATAAATACACATTTATTATTGAACACTTTCCAAAATCGTTTGGCTAATCATTATCTGCCGCAGCCAGGTCGAGGAACATAATTTGATGGCCGTGATTGCTTGAACCACAACAATAATAATTAGAATAGGAGTTTTAACCCGACACCACATCAGGTGAGTACCAACTACACCAAAGAGCATGCAACACAAATGAATCTACAAAAAGAACTGATCCACTACTGCAATACCCCGCCACCAAATAAAGAAACCTATCATGCACCCAAACTATCTTGTAAACAACAGCCTATATTGAAGTTATTATTTCCCCCAAGAATACACCACCAGCGACTACCACACCTCAAAAAGAGATTAGCTACACAATTCCAAATCAAAGCAGTCTACCCAGCAAAAACAATAATACCCAAATCCCATCACCATCGGACAACATAAGCGGCCGCAAAGAAGAACAACTAATAAACCAAAAGAAGTATCAGGATACTGTAAGGAGTTGTTGAATATACATCAGATAGATGGTGGACCGGATCCACATGCCACACCCGCACACAAGCAATCGACCCCCCATGCGGCAGACCAAGTACCTCAAGATGGAGGACCGGGAGTACGGCACCAGGGAGAAGAGAAGCATGCACCGCAAGGCCTGGAGGTGGAAGACTAGGAGGCGGAAGCGACGATGGAAGACCAGCACACACAGACCCAATGCCCGTTTCAAGCCACGCCAGCAGGACACCAAGGCAACGGATGAAGACCGGAAGGACCCAATCAACAAGGAGGAGAACGATCAGAACCGGAAGGATGGAGGACAAAGGATGACCAACATGTACAGAAAACACACACGATACAAGCAGGAGGCTCATCATTGTGACTGAAAAAAATGGACCTAGTAACAAGAATGAAACTGAAACTGGAAGAAGAGCAATAATATTATGAATTCATGCCTAGATAATAATGAAGTGTGGGAAATTAATGGAATGGAAATGGAAATTACTGTAGGATGGAGAGTATTTAATAAGATTAAAAGAAATAAGGAATTGTATAAAGAAAGTGAAAGTACCTGACTATATGGGGCATTAAATTGGGGCACCGAGCTTCGCTCGTTTTTAGTTTCCTTGCCCTATTACCATAGGTAAGAAATGTATTGCTTTCCGAAAAAATTAAGGTACCCCAATTTCTATACATTTCAAGGTCCCCTGATTCCAAAAAAGCTGTTTTTGGGTATTGGTATGTGTGTGTGTGTGTGTGTGTGTGTGTGTTGTGTGTGTGTGTGTGTGTGTGTGTGTGTGTGGTGTGTGTGTGTGTGTGTGTGTGTGTGTGTGTGTGTGTGTGTGTGTGTGTGTGTGTGGTGTGTGTGTGTGTGTGTGTGTGTGTGTGTGTGGTGTGTGTGTGTGTGTGTGTGTGTGTGTGTGTGTGTGTGTGTGTGTGTGTGTGTGTGTGTGTGTGTGTGTGTGTGTGTGTGTGTGTGTGGTGTGTGTGTGTGTGTGTGTGTGTGTGTTGTGTGTGTGTGTGTGTGTGTGTGTGTGTGTTGTGTGTGTGTGTGTGTATGTATGTGAATGTGTGTGTGTGTGTGTGTGTTCGTGTCAGATCCTTATTATAGTATAAGGACCTCAAGTTCCAAATTTCAAGTCATTCCGTTAATTGGGAGATGAGATTTCGTGTACTCAGACGCACATGCACTCATACAGACACACACACACACACACACACACACACACATACATACAGACCAATACCCAAAAACAACTTTTTGGACTCAGGGGACCTTGAAACATATAGAAATTTAGAAATTGGGGTACCTTAATTTTTTTGGAAAGCAATACTTTCCTTACCTATGGTAATAGGGCAAGGAAAGAAAAAAACGAGCGAATCTCGGTGCCCCAATATTGAACGTTATATGAATAAGGTAGCTATCATGTTATTTATATTATATGATAACACATGTGTGTGATACGGACAATGGAAGCGATAGGAATGTTATAATCTATGATAAGTTGTACAATGACAAGGCGAACATACGTGAAACTCCCATTCCTTCATAAACGAAATTGTAGCAAAGTATTGGAAAACTAAATGAGAAATTAACTAGTTACAGTCCCAATAACAACTCACTCCAAAAGCATAGACTGTTCAATTTTCTATGACAGAGCAAAGATCAACTAAGAATAATTAATAATTATCATTAAACGAAAATCCCAATTGTTGCTGAAAATCACCCCTTAGACTTCTGCTACAGCAAATATTGACAACAGGGTTGACAGCTATGAGAGTTACTATACAAAAACTATTGTAAGCCCAGGAATCGAACTGGGTTCCGGGATTTGTATAGTGGCTCTCATCAAATTTCCATCTAACATTTAAGCCTGTTGTCAATATTTGCTGTAGCAGAAGTCTAAGGGGTTATTTCATGCATTTAATCAGGATTTTCGTTTAATAATAATTATTCATTGATCAGCATTTGAACAAATGAAACTTCTAATTTATTTCCATCTAAGAATAATTATCGGAGCAAGTGCAAAAGCTCACAC